>NC_081353.1:57927891-57941836 GCF_029784015.1 Lycium ferocissimum | reverse complement strand
AATAAAACTATTTTTTTTCTTTATTATTATGGCTCTATATAACACATCAAATTAAAAAAAAAATTTAAAAAAAAAAACTTTTTGGAAGTATTTTCACAAGATTTGTCATGCATCAATTTGGGCTAAAATGGATTGGGTTGAGCTAATAAATGGGCGGGTCATTGACCATGAACGGGTTGTTTGTCATGTTTTAATGGGCTAATTTTGTCACTCCTAATTGCAGGGTTGAATGTAATCAGGATTATTAATGAGCCAACTTGCAGCTGCAATTGCTTATGGTTTGGACAAGAAGGCTTCATCAAAGGGTGGTGAAAAGAATGTTTTGATCTTTGATCTTGGTGGTGGAACTTTTTGATGTTTCACTGCTTACAATTGAAGAAGGGATTTTTGAAGTCAAAGCCACTGCTGGTGACACACATTTAGGTGGTGAAGATTTTGACAACAGGCTTGTGAACCATTTTGTGCAAGAATTCAAGAGGAAGAACAAGAAAGACATTAGCAGTAATGCAAGGGCTTTGAGAAGGCTGAGGACTGCTTGTGAGAGGGCTAAGAGGACTTTGTCGTCGACTTCTCAGACAACTATTGAGATCGATTCCCTCTACGATGTAGATCGATTTCTATGCTACTATTACAAGAGCAAGATTTGAGGAATTGAATATGGATTTGTTCAGGAAATGTATGGAACCAGTGGAGAAATGTTTGAGGGATGCCAAGATTGACAAGAGCCAAGTTCATGATGTGGTTCTTGTTGGTGGTTCGATCTAGGATTCCGAAAGTTCAGCAACTTTTACAAGATTTCTTTAATGGTAAGGAGCTTTGCAAGAGTATTAATCCGGACGAGGCTGTGGCTTATGGAGCTGCAGTTCAAGCAGCAATTTTGAGGGAGAAGGTGATCAAAAGGTTCAAGATTTGCTGCTTCTTGATGTCACTCCTCTTAGTCTTGGTATTGAAACTGCTGGTGGTGTGATGACAACCTTAATTCCAAGAAACACTACCATTCCGACCAAGAAAGAACAGATTTTTTCCACCTACTCAGACAATCAACCAGGTGTACTAATTCAGGTGTATGAAGGAGAGAGATCTTAACCAAGGACAACAACCTTCTTGGTAAATTTGAGCTAAAGGGTATCCCACGGCACCAAGAGGGGGTCCCACAGATCAATGTCTGTTTCGACATTGATGTAATGGTATTCTTAATGTGTCAGCTGAAGACAAGACTGCTGGTGTGAAGAACAAGATTACTATTACAAATGACAAGGGAAGGTTGAGTAAAGAAGAGATTGAGAAAATGGTTCAAGAAGCCGAGAGATACAAGGCTGAGGATGAGGCAATGAAGAAGAAAGTGGAGGCGAAAAACGCGTTAGAGAACTATGCATATAACATGAGGAATACTGTTAAGGATGAGAAAATTTCTGGGAAGTTGGATCCTTCTGAGAAGCAGAAGATTGAGAAGGCTGTTGATGAAACAATTGAATGGTTGGACATGAACCAACTGGTTGAAGTAGATGAATTTGAAGACAAATTGAAGGAGTTGGAGAATTTGTGCAATCCAATTATTGCAAAAATGTATCAAGGTGGTGCAGGTGGAGATGTGCCAATGGGTGACACTGGAGCTGGTTATGGGAAGGCAGGATCTGGAAATAGTGGTGCAGGGCCAAAAATTGAGGAAGTTGATTAAAGATTGAGTAATTGTATTGATGTTGTCACTACTTTTAGGCAAAAGCAAATAAGCACAAGTGTAGGTGAGTGCAAGTGTGAAAAGAAAAATGTATTTGTGAGGCAAGTGTGAGAGATCAACTATTGTGACAGCCATGTAAACTTCTCTTTTTCTGTTTTGTATTGTAACTAATAAAGGTGCACCCTTTCTTTTTTTCTTTAAGGATCTTGAAAATGCTTGTGTTTACTTATTTGTGCTATGAAAAATGAATAATTGTGAACACCATAACAGCAGTAAGGATGACCCAAAGCAATTGGACATCTTTTAATAAAAGCGGATCAATTGAAAAATCATAATTCCACTGGTTCCTCAAGACCTTTCAAGTACTTTGGATCCAGGTTTAAGGCCTAATATTGACAACAATACTATGCTGCTCATTGAAAGTGACGATTTTATAGTCGACTTAACTATAGTCGCTCTAACTGCAGTAGATAATTGTTGTTTGTTGCATTCATGTAAAGGATAAAAAAATATAGGGATTCTTTAGTTTATGGGCCTTTAGATAAACTTAATTACCGGTAGTAGCTCAAATATACAAAACTTATGCAGTGACATGTATATTATACGTATTGTATATGTATATTAAGTTTAAATATACGAAACTTATACATTTGCTAGTTATTTTGTAAACTAGATCACCCACAGGTATTGGGTCCCGTAATTTCCCAAAATATATGTAAGATCATGGGAGAGAATCTCAATTGAAAGTTGAACTGACTAACTTAGACGATGATATCTCAGCATTTTTAACTCTTCAGTCTAAAGTATAAACCATTTTAAAGCTGCATGAGAAGATTTGTGAGGTCCTACTTGTGTGCCACTGAAGAAACATTTCTAAGACTTTTGTTTAGAAGAGTATGAAGGCAGCATCATATTCTCTTGAATTGCTGAAAATTAATCAAATAATTAATGATCATTACAGTCCCAAGACACTTGCTTAAAAGAAAATGAGAGCATCATATTCGCTTGAATTAATTATTGACCATCAAAATTAATAAATGATGGAATTTCCCTTTTCGCTCACTCCAAATCTGAGTAGATTTGCCGGTTTTCCTCTCTAAGAATCAAGTGGTATTAGTAGTATTTGTCAAGGATCTATCATTTCAGCTAAGTAGAAAATATTCCTTGAACCAACTGGGACTTATCAGATAAGGGTATTCTTGATTAGACTACCTTAATTAAAGGACAACATTTAAAGGACGATTCCAAATGTTTTGACTAAGGAATTTCGGCTTCTGCTCATTTTCACAAACACAATTGCTTAGATGAGTATATTTGGAATCACAGTCCTTTTAGTTCAAGGAACGGTCACTCATGTACAAATAACAATAATAACTATATCTCAATCTCAATTCTCAAACAAAAATAGTCAAAGTCATGTGTTTCTATCAAATTAAAAAATACAAAAAACATGTCTATTATATACTATGTTTATCCATTACTCCTGGTTAAGTAATACATATTCTTACTTTAAAATGTAACTATTTAGATTAAATTATCAATTAGTTTAGTATAAACACCACGTAGGAAGAGATAATATCTCGTATGGTCACTCAACTAAGGGTGTTTCACTCATAAAGTCACCAAATTTCGTTTTCTAACCGTAAAGTCACTCAACTATTGGTGGCTCATTTACAAAGTCACTAGACCTATTTAAGTGATTTTTTAATTGCATTTTGTTTTTTTATTTAAAGCCAAAATTGTAAAAAATATACAAGTACACATTTTAACCATTTTATTGATCTGCCCACTTGAACCGTACCACTAAAAATATATTGATCAAGACCTTTTATTTTACTCTCATTCCCTCCTAAATAGATGCCATTGAAAGTGAATTAGACTCTATAGTTTCTAATCACACTTGGGACTTGCATGATTTGCCTAAAGGTTCTAGACCCATAAGTAGCAAGTGGATATTTAAAAAGAAATTGAGACCTGATGGTACAATTGATAAATATAAGGCTAGACTTGTAATTAGGGGCTTTACCCAAAAGCAAGGTGTTGATTACTTTGATACTTATTCTCCTATGACTAAAACAGCGACCATTAGAACTCTTATTAATTGCCTTAACAACTATTCATAGTTTAGTGGTACACCAAATGGATGTTAAAATGGCTTTTCTAAATGGTGATTTAGAGGAAGAGATCTATATGACTCAACCTGAAGGTTTTGTGGTCCCTGGATAGGAAGATAAAGTATGCAAATTGAGAAAGTCTTTGTATGTGTAACGACCCTCCCGGTCGTTATGGAAAATATAGGATCACCCTACCAAATAGAACCTTCCCAAGGGTAGAACGAGCCAATAGAAACTCGAGTGTATAAGTCTAAGAACCGAAAACTTGTTCGTGTGTGATTATTGTTTGTTCGTGTTTAGTCCATTAGGGGGGGGGGGTGAGAGGGGAATTAGAAGTTTGTTGGGGAATTTCGAGGCCACGGGTGAGTTCGTGTGTGTTTCACACATGTGTCAATGTGCATGTTTTGAGGCTGGATGAAAGGTTGGGTGGTAGTAGTTGAAAAGCGTGAAATTGGCAACCTTACTAAATGGCATCGTTGCGGCGGGGTATGCACAAATACGGTTGGGCGTCGCTGGCGGCGACCTCACGCTCGCTAATATCCGGGGATAAAAGGCAGTCCGCCATGGCAAAGCACGGGACCACCGCGCGGGACATTGCGGCGGAATAGGCTCGCCACGATGGAAGGGGACAGTTGGTTGGTCCGCTGGCGAGGGAGACTTGCCCTTATACGGACGCTACGGCAACCGTGCGGGACCGGGGCCGCGGCTCGACGAGGGATTTAATCTCGATTTTTAAACACTTAGTTAGAATTCTTTATTCATAAGCGGCAAAAGCAGCTCCCCACAAGCACCTGAACCCCAAGCCGAGGCAAGAATATCCTTGTAGGTAAGTCTCAACCATTCCTTCCCATCATGACGCTTTCATCTTTATGATTATCATCCCTTTTATGAGTCTACAATGGTGAATTGGGAGTAGTAACCCTAGAACTTAATATACTTTCAATAGTTGGTGGGTTATGAATATTATTATGTGTTATTCATCTAATAGCTTGGGTTATCATCTTCTAGTCAAGAATTGAACCATTAGAGACACGAACTAAGTGAATGGAGACTTAGGGTTTCATAAAAAATGGTAGCTTGACCATGGAAACTGCTTGTAATAGATGATTTGATTAAATAGCCCTGTAAATTCATGATTCATTCAAGGTTGTTAAGGCCAATGATTAGATTGATTCCACCTAGAAATCATTCACCCATTAGAATGGGGCAAAAGGAAGAGTGTTCTTTGAATTGATTTTGTGACTAGAGTGATTGTGACTTCTTTAGTATCTTAATTGTTAGACTGAGCATTCCGAGTTTTCTGTGAAGGAAAAGGCTATCTAATGTGTAATCGTCTATTCGATCCACTTACTGTTGAGGTAGGTTCTATCGAAGTTAGACTTTGATTAATTGATCGTATGTGTTGGAAACCGACAGAGAAAGCATATAGTCTAGTCTTCAAGCATAATGTGTGTGGTTGAAATTCCTATATGCTATTGATTGAGTGATTATGTGGTCTTCGTGCCACTATTCGATATGTTGGGACCTAGGAGTTGATGATGTTGTGGTGAAAGTTAATATGATCTTCTCTTGGTGAAATTGAGGTACAAAATAATAAATCGATTATTGAAAGCGATGTGACAATAAATATGAATATATATGAAAAGGCTCATTTGACCGGGAGTGAGGATGAGCTCATTTGACCGGGAGTGAGGATGAGACCTAAATATGAACAGGCATATTTGACCGGGGGTGGGGATGTGGCCTAGTTGTGAGCTCGGGTCCGAGGAGTGAACCAGGAACGAGTGGTACATGGACACCATAGGTCCCCGTAAGTCATGATTATCGGGGCAATGACACCGGTTAGTGCATATAGTGTGTATTTGGTCGTTGTTGGTAAACTTATTTCCGTTATTTGCTTCCGTTGACTTGATTCTTGATATCATTGAGTGACTTGATTGTTAATATCCTTGGTTGACTTGTTGTCAGTTATTTGATTATGTGCTGTTGACCTGTCCGTCGATTTTATTGATTTTATGTGATTCAAGCATGATACTAATCTTAGTCGGCCTATGATATCTACCGGTACATAGTGTTTGTACTCATATGCCACGCCCGAACTACGGCTCGGGGAGAACACTCGCACTCGTTGCCTTACCGCATGCACCGAGCGAACCACATGGCTTATCGAATCATCAGGCGAGGTATACATGTATTTAAAATACAATACGAAACAGACGGGGTTTACGAAACACATTTAAGTTATAATAATCTCAATAAAATACTCGTTTAAAACACGAATGCGAAAATAAAAAACCCGATTAAACAATTTGGGAATTTTCGATATAACAAAAACCGGGGTCTAGTTAAAAAAAACCCCACCCTTTGGTTTTTGAAAAAAAAATTTAAAATTTTGGGGGACAACCCCCGCATACCTTTTTCAAACTACTATGGATAAATGGGAAAAAACCCCAAAGGAAAGGACGAATACCCCGTACGGCAAACCCTCTGGGGGAAAATTTTCCCCCCGTAATTCCTCTGCTTTGTAAAATGAACCCCCCGCAAAAAGGGGGCCCCAATTAATGTAGGTTTGGAAAAGCAACCGAATGAAAAAACGGGACATGGAAAAACATCGTATACCGAAACCGAAACAAGGGTTCGTTTAGAACATGAATACAATAGATATAACATGAGAAAAAACCATTATGGTGGGAGAGTTTTCAAAACCGTAACATGATATCACCACGGGGTAGGGGTGGGTGGGTACCCCCCGGGGACCAGCAAAAAGGCCCCCCCTTCCCAAGGGTTGGGGGATGAAAACGGGAACGAAAGGATCCAATCAATATTACAAAAGGGAATGCCCCAAACGGGGAGCACCCTTTTCCCTAGGTGGCTAATGTGGTTTGGGGAAACAAGCCTTCTCAAACGGGCCCCAACCCCAAAAAAACATGAACATGGAAAATAGGGGGCCCCCGGGCCCTGGTTTTAAACAAATCGGGCCCCTTACATGGATACCCAACCCATGTTTTTGCATGAAAACTGTAAAGCATGTAAGTACTTTTTTGAAAATAAACATAATAAATTATAACTTCAGTAAGAACCCATGAAATGAAAAGTATGGTTTTCTACTGAACGATTTCATAATTTAATGAAATATCAAAACTCAAAAAGGATTAATAATATTTAATACTTAAGATAGCGGGGTCAAGGGGACCGGGGTTTCCCCCGGAGCAGGGTTTAAAAAACCCCCGGTTTTCGTTAATTTCCCTTTTTAGGGGGAAATAATGGCGGGGGAAGAAAAAGATGTTCCCACACAAAAAAGGGTAACCCTACATACGGGTAATGCTAAAAACTTGAAAAAAAAATCGAACTTAAGAAAAATTTTCCAAGGTTTGAATCTTGAGTTTTTAAAGGGGTTTTTCTTAAAAATTATGTTAAAACAATGATTTCATTGTTAGATTATGAAAACATTTAGAATTGTTTTAAGGGCTTAATTAATTTTACCTCGATTTTTTGATTTTTGGGAGAAGTACCCGTTGGGGTTAGGGACTTGTGAAAATAAAAATTAAAATTTCCCCCCGGGTATTTATAGTTTCGGTGGGGCGGGGAAAAGGGCCCAAAAATGGGGTCCGAAATTCGAAAGCCCAAAAAAACCTGGCCCAAAATTAAAAATTTAAAAAAGAAACCCTCCCCTTTCCCCAAATCGAATCAAAACGGGTATTTAAAAAACACTCCGTTTTTAAACAATAAAACCCCCCAAACCAAATTTGGGAAGAGGGTTTTAGATCCAACCCGGTTTTGGAAAAAAAGGGCCATATACAAATTAATCCATTTTCCCGGGGCGTAAACCCCCACCCAAAAATGGAAAAATTTTCCCCAAATTTCCCCAAATTCTTTTTTCCTTTTTAATTTCTGGAATTTAATTTTACCCTAGTTTAAAGGTACGGGGGAAAATACTCCCTTGGTGCATTTTTTTGAGTGAAATTTGTGATCCGGCCCTTTTACCCGACCTAAATATTTATTCGGGCCCTTTTCCGAAATTTTAAAGGGTGGCTTTTATCCGTAAATTTTTAAAGATCTTTTTTTCTAATTTCTATTTCCATTCCAATTTTGATGGTTATTATTTGGGAAGGTATAATTGGGGAACATTTTTTGGATTAAAACCTTGTACTTGACTTTCTTTTTTGGGGTTGTAAATTTCCCTTTATTTTAAGTTATTATTTTATGGCATGACTTTTTATTCTTTATTTTGGGTTTTTTTAAAAATAAGAAGGGTTAACTAAAAATGGATTGAAGAGGAGGTTAGGGGGTTATTTTGAAAAGGTACAAAAAATGGGGAAAGGGTTAAAAAGATTAATTTGGCGTACCCAAACTGGTAGGGAAAAGCCCAAGGAACATTATTGGGAAGTTTTTTAAATTTTTCTTGGTACTGTTTATTCTAAAATGATGGGAAAAAATTTTGGATTAAAATTTTATAGTTTTTAACATTTTAAATTTTTGGCCCAATGTGAAAGTTGTTAATGATTTAAGAATTTTTTTGTTCTAAGTTTGAAATGCAAGCCCAGAAGGCGGTTTTTTGGTTAAAAAAAAGAAAAATTTTTTTTTTTTTTCCTTTTAAAAAAAAATTTGTTTTTTTTTTTTTAAAATTTTTTTTTCCCCCAAAATTGAAAAAAAAAAGAAACCAAAAATTTTAAAAATTTTTTTAAAAAAGGGGGGGTAATGTTTTTAAAAACCCCAAAAAATTTTTTTTTTTAAAAAACCCAAAAATTTGGGGGGCCCGGGGTTTTTTTTTTGGAAATTTTTTGGGGTTTTTTTTTTTTTTTTTTTTTGGGGGTTTTTTTTTGGGGGGAAAAAAACCCCTTTTTTTGGTTTTTGGGGGAAATTTAAAAAAAAATTTTTTTTGTTTTTTAAGGGTTTTTTTGCTTTGGTTTTAAGGGGGGTTTTGGGTTTTAAAAAATTTTTGGGGTTTTTTTTTTAAAGGGCCCTTTTTGGAAACCCCTTTTAAAAAAATTTTTTTTTTTAAAAAAAAAAAAAAGGGGCCCTTTCGGTTTTTTTTAAAAAAATTTTTTTTAAAAAAAAAGTTTTTTTTAACCAAAAATTTTTTTAAAAAAAAAAAAGGGGGGGGGCCCCCGGGGGGGGGAAAAAAAAGGGGCCCCGGGGGGGGAAAAATGGCCCAAAATAAAAAAATTTTAACACCGGGGAAAAAAAAAAAATTTTTTTCTTTTCCCAATTTATTAAAATTTAAGGGGAAAAAATTTTTTAAAAAATTTTTTGGGGGGGGGAAAAAAATTTTTTTTTTTTTTTTGGGGGGGCCGGGAAAAACCTTTTGGAATTTTAATTTTTGGATTTTAAGGGTTTGGTTTTGGGGGTTTCCCCCTTTTTTTTTAAAAAAAGGGCCCCCGGGAAAAAATTTTTTTTTTCCTTTTTTAAAAAAAAATTGCATTTTTTTCTTTTTGCTTAAAAAAAAAAATTTTTTTTTTTTAAAGGGGGGGAAAAAATTTTTTTTTGGGGGGAATTTTTTTTTCCAAAAATTTTTTTTGGGTTCCCCCTTCCCCCCTTTTTGGGGGGTTTTTAAAAGGGGGTTTTTTTTTTTTCCCCCCCTTTTTTTTTTTTTTAAAAACCCCCAAAATTTCCCCGGGGAAAAAAAAAAAAAAAAAGGGGGGGGGGGGGGGGAAAAAAAAAAATTTTTAAAAATTTTTAAAATTTTTTTTAAAAAAAATTTTTTTTTTTTGGGGGGAAAAAAAACCCCCTTTTTTTTTTTTTAAAAAAAAAAAATTTTTTCCCGGGGGGGAAAAACCCCCCCGGGGAAAAAAAAAAATTTTTTTTTTTGGGGAAATTTTAAACCCCCCCCCTTTTTTGGGGGGAATTTTTTTAAAAAAGGGGGGGGGTTTTTTTTTAAATTTTTTGGGGGTTTTTTGGGGGTTTTAACAAAAATTTTTTTTTTTTTTGGTTTTTTTTTTTTTTTTTAAAAAGGGGGTTTTTTTTAAAAAAAATTTTTTAAAATTTTTTAAATTTCCCCTAAACAAAAAATTTTTAATTTTAAATTTTTTTTAAAAAAAAATTTTTTTTTTGGGGGGGTTTTTTTAAAAAAATTAAATTTTGTTTGGGGGAACCCCAAAAAAAAAAAATTTTTTTTTTTTTTTAAATTTGGGGTTTTTTTTTTTTTAAAAAATTTTTTTTTTTAAAAAAAAAAAGTTTTTTTTTTTTTTTTTTTTTTAAAAATTTGGGGTTTTTAAGGTAAAAAGGGTTTCCTTCCCTTTTATTTTTTTTGGGTTTTGGGGGGGGAAAAAAGGGGGGGAAAAAGGGGGGGGCCAAAAAAAAAAAAATTTTGGCCCCCCCCCCCCCCTTTTCGGGGCCGGGGGTTTTTTTAAAAAATTAAATTTAAAAAATTTTTTAAATTTTTTTATTTTTGGAAAGGGGGTTTTTCCCCAAAATTTTTTTTTTTTTTAATTTTTTTTGAAATTTTTTAAAAAAAAAAAAAACCCTTTTTTGGTTTTTTCCCAAAAATTTTTTTTTTTCCCCAAAAAAAAAACCCAATTTTTTGGTTTTCAACCCCAAAAAAAAAGGCTCCTACTTCCCCCCCTGGTGTTAATTTTTTTGGGGAACTTTGGAGAGCGACGGCTAAAAATTTGAGTGGTCGGCAAAAATCGTTTAAGGGCGGAAAGCCACTGACAAAAAATGGGTTTTATAATTTTTTTTCCCCTTTTTTTTTTGATCTATATTGTTCTTTTTTTACTAACATTTTCCCCCTTTTTTTTAATTCGTTTACTTAAAGAGACTATGATCCCATGATTCCATAACAAATTTCCACTTTTTTTCATCGAGTTCAAATTTGTTATAATTTTGTAGGATGATTTAAAACGGGGGTAAAAAAAAAGGTCTTGGTCAATATATTTTTAGTGGGCCTTTTTGGGGGTCAATAAAATGATTAAAATGGATACTTGTTTATTTTTTACAATTTTGATTTTTAAAAAAAAAATCAAAAATTTAATTGATAAATCACTTAAATATTTTGAGGACTTTGTAGGTAAAACATCAATATTGATGATTTCAATTGATCAAAGTTGTGAGTTTTTAAGTGACCCAATAGTTGAGTGACCATCGAATATTATCCCCGTGTAGGAATATGTATCAAGCTTTGGAAGCGAAAGAACGAAAATCGAGTAATAGTTTTGGGACCTTAAAAAGCAAGCATAAAATGAAATGTTTTCTCCATTGATACCGGTCAGTTAAGTTGTTTTACATAAGTTAAATTCATGGAGAATTTTTTAGAGCGTTTGATTGGTAGGATAAGGGATTATAATCGGGGAATGAATTGTGGGATTATTTTATAATTTTTTATTACGAAATTAGCAATCCCCGGGAAACCCTTTATATCACGATTATAGTATTGGTTTTATACCATATTTTATATGGAATGACTAATCTGGGGATATAACAACAAAATGACAACCATATATTTGGTTAGACATATCCCAAAAAAATAGGGGAAAAGGGGAAAAAAAAATAAACAAAGAAAAGAAAGACAAGTTAGTCAAAGAAACATAGAACATTTAAGAACCCTATATAACCCCCTCAATCTCTATGCTTATCAAGAGTGCCCCCTTTTTTATTGAAAGCGGACACTTATCCATCACCACTCTTCACAACTATTTCCCCACCCTTTTCTAATTTTTCCCCATCAATGAAAATGACAATTATTGGTCTCTTTCCTTTTTTCTCATCCCGTTATCTTTTTTTTCCCTTTAAATAGCATGGGATAGAAGATCCTCGTTCAAAAAATAGAGATAGAGATGAGAATAAAAGTTTTAAAAAAAAACTAAGCATTCCATAGTTGAGATTAAAGGGGAAAAAAAAGGGAAAGGGGACCATATGGGGGGGCAAATATATGAAATTTTCTCCAATGAAATTTAGAATATCCCCCACCTTATTTTCGTTGGTTCTTTTTTTGTTTGCCCTTTGTCATTCCATGAAAAGTTTTGGGGTTTCCACCCAAAACCCCAAATTTTTCTTGCCCCTTGTCTTGGAGCGGTTTAAAGATTTCATGTTCTTTTTTGTATTTTGTATGTTTCGTAAGTGAAAATAGTATGTTGTAACATACATTTTCGCCCGGGGTCTATTGTCTATCTCCGTTTCCCTCAATTTCCTCTAAAACCAATTTTTAAATGCCACCCAACAATAACAATGAATTTATATTAGAAGTCATCACCAAAATTTTGACATTTTTTATCCGTGTCGTTATTTTTTTTTTTTAATACTATGGGGGGGTTCGGGGCAAAGGGGCACCTCAATATTTTATTTTTACCCCCGTTTTATCTTACAAAAACGAATATCGAATAATTTGGCCCCCCAAAATTTTGATAGATAAGAAAAAAACCCCCTAATTAATATAGGCAAAATTGAATGACTTTCTTTTACAAAAAAAAAGTGTAGTGACTTTTAAATTTAGTTAAAGTTGAGTAATGTTTTATTACAATATTTTTTTTAAAGTTGTGGAAATAAACTCAAAATGACATCACTTTTGCTTAAATTAATGATCAATTCCTATTAAAACGTGGAATTTATCCTTTAATTTCACCAAGAAAGAATATATACCGCTCCCCCCTCCAACAAAAAAGTATTTTCAATTTATCCTTTTTTTTTAAGAGAAAAAACGAAAATATTCCTTCAATTTCGCTTAAAACTGAAAATAACCAACAAGGACTTTTGGGTAAGGTTCTCGAGAAAAATTGATCCCCCCAAAGGTTCTTTTCCCTTTCCATTTCCCCTTCCGATTCGGACATCCCCGCCTACTAAATTTAAAACCCTTATGGTTTACGCCCCTACGCACCTCCCCGTTATGTGATTTACCCTCTTTCTCCTTGATTCACATCATCACCCACCCATCAAAACACAACAATGAGAAATCCAAATATGGAACCCCGAAAGATAAAGACTTTGTTTTAT
This sequence comes from Lycium ferocissimum, assembly GCF_029784015.1. Classification (NCBI taxonomy): domain Eukaryota; kingdom Viridiplantae; phylum Streptophyta; class Magnoliopsida; order Solanales; family Solanaceae; genus Lycium; species Lycium ferocissimum. The sequence continues at coordinate 57,929,119 of NC_081353.1, read as the reverse complement.
ACCCAGAAGAAGATTTAAAATTTTCGAAAAACAATAGTTCTGGTACATAATAAGTTGTTTTTGGAAATATTTCATAGCTAAATGTTTTTAAAAGAAAATTATTTTTTCAAGGTCAACATAGTGATTTTAAATATTTCAAATTTTCTTAAGCAAATATTTTTCTTTCAAATTGTCACTACAAAATGGCAAAAGCTTTGAAAAATTATTTTCTTCTCTCTATTTTTATTTAATTTCTCATTGTTTCAAGATTTCTCAATTTAAAAAAAAAAAAAAATTTAAACCCAGGAGGGATTTAGAAGTAAAAAATTGCAGATTTCATCACTTTTATTAGTCACGGTTTATCTATACGCCTGGAGGGAGGGAGAGGAAAATAAAATGGAGAGAATTAATCGGGTCCCCTAAATTCAATAAGTGCCATATGTCCGGATCGATGGTGTCTTTGGGTAAACTAGAAGAAAAGATCGGAGGGACCAAGTCCCCGATAACAAGTAAATAGTTAAAATGAAACCCCAATGCTTGGAACATTTAATTGAGGATTCCAAATATTTTGACTAAAATTTTGCTAATTTGGTTTTTGCTCCTTTGCTTAAACACAATTGCTTAGGATTCATTAGGAGTTGAAAGGAGATTTAGTAGGCGTTCGGTCAAAACCAAATATTTTTCACTTTATTTGAAATTTTGAAGTTTGTATACGGTAAAAATCTGGTTAACGTTTGTCTGGTGCAAAACCGGGGGCCGACGAAAGAAAGAAGATAAACACAAGTGCTCAGACCGAGGGTATTGTACCAGTAGTGCTTGGTCAGGAGAAGTTCGAAGAAAATCATATGGTCCGATTTATCTGGGAGCGCAGTTGGTCCGTTTTCTTCATGGCCGAGTTGATCGTGGCCGTTTGTCGGTTCTCATCGGGGGTCAAGTCGTGCCGTTACCGGTTTCTTCATGAGAGTTGATCGTGGCCGTTGGTCCGGTTGATCATTATTCAATCGCCACGTGTGAAGACCGTTTGTCAATTGTTACTGGGCTGCGGTGTCGACCGTCGACCCAACCTTATCCATATTAGGCTTTTTATTCTAAAAGGGTCTGATGTATGAAGGGCCCATAGAGGAAAACTATAAATAAAGGGGACTTCCTTTCTTTTAGGGGGTTTGGTTTCCAGATCCAAGAATATTGTATTTGAATATGCCCAAAACCCCTCGACGCAACTTGTGGTCGTCCCTTTTTAGCACCCAAA
>NC_081353.1:57811835-57927791 GCF_029784015.1 Lycium ferocissimum | reverse complement strand
AAGCCGTTGTATTATTATGCATTATGTTACGAACTTCATATGTTTACAGATTTCATACGATGCTAGTTTATTTGATTAGACAAAGTTGAAAGGCATGTTTGTTTTCTGAAAAAATTTCATTACGTACTTGTGTCTTGTTTTGCGAGCCCAGTATGATTATGAGTATGACAAGAGGCGACAGTTCGCTCGGCCCCTAAGTAAGGGTCGGGTGCCCATCACGCCTGTCGGAAATTAGGGTGTGAGAGTAGAGAACGTTTTTATGGGTCGTTTTGAAGATAATGTGAATTTAGTGTAGTTTCTTGTATTGTTAAGGTTAATGTTGTGAGTATGTGGATTATTGGTGTAGTTTATGAATTTGAAAGAAAGAGATGTGTTGTTGTGGTTCCTATGGAAATTGGAAGGTTTCGGGTAGCATTGCACATTGGTTGGGCCGTTTGGACATTGTGTAGATTGTTTGACGTGTTCTTGAATCTTGTTTGAGTAATTTTGGATTAGTATTTGAATGTGTGTGCATTAGTGTTGGCTTGAGAGTGTGTGGTTAATTTGAATAAAAATGGAATGTCGTCGAGATATGTAGAAAAGAGTTATTGATGGTAGAATGCCTTTTGAATTAATTATTGATGTTGTTAGAATGGTTGTTGGTATTGTTGTTGAAGATTTAGCGAGTTGAAATCTCGGGATGTTGAATTTACAGGGGAAATGCTGCCCAAATTTCTGTAAATGGAGTGCTAGTTTAGAATTGGGTTTCTAAGAGCTTACGAATAATGTTGGGCATCTAATGATGTTATTGTAGATTTTGGGAAGCCGAGGATTAAATTCGGATTAGCTAGTGAGTGGACGAGGTATGTAAAGCCTAACTTTTCTTTCTTTTGGCATGTCCTAGTTGTAAGTACGAGTCTCGGGGAAACTCCATTCCTAAGATCCGAGAACGTATACGATTCTTATTTACTTCCTAATGTTAACGTTCTTAATATGGTCAACTTATGGTTCTTAAGTCTTTTGTACAATTGGATTTCAAATTTTGCATAAAGAAGGTTGTTTTTAAAGAATTCTATAACTACGAACAATCGTAACTTTCATAGACGAGCTCGGATCGCTTCGAAACGTTCGTGGGAGATTCTATAATAAATAAGGTCTCCAACATTCATCGATGGACTCAGATTGGTTTGATACTCGTCCGTGGGCCCGAAACTTTCCCTTGTATAATACTAGCGACTTTTGAAAGGATTTAGTGCAACTATCGTCTTAAACTTCGGACGTCGACTACTTACTCCTCTATCGAGAGTGTAAAGACGATTATGCCCCTAATTCCCATAAGTTATTTCATATGGTTTGATACGTATCTATGAATCCTAAAGTTCTATTTGATATACCCTCTAGCGACATTCGGAAGAAACTTGATTTGACTATCGTCTTGATCTTTAAATGATGATTCATTTTGAATGTTCTATTGAGTCTTTGAAAGTATTTTAAATTGCATATAGTTGCTCATGACTCTGCTCGTACATTCTGTATTACCTCCTGCACCGAGTCCCGGGCCGGTTATGTTTCGTGCGCACTATGATATATTCTGGAGTATGATGTCGGTTCGTCGAGCCTCTGCCTGAGGGCCGGTACCGAGTATATTTGGCGTTATGATGTGTTATGATGTGTGGACGGGATACAAAAAGATATGAAACCTTCGGATATGATGTGTTATAGCGCCAATGTCGGAGGGCGACCATAGTTAAGAGCCCATGCATGATTTGTGTTTTTGTGAGTAAGCATTTTAATATTTTCGATATTGCATTTACTTTACATTACTTCGGTTTTGATTATGATCTTGGTTACTATATTCCATGCTTTGCATACTCGGTTACATATTCGTACCGACCACCTTTCTTCTGGGGTCGCGTTTCAAATTGCGGTACAAGCACTTATTTGGATGACCCACCGCCTTAGGATTCCCCGCTCATTTGTTGCTTTGGAGCGCTCCACTGTTCCGGAGCCTATGCTTTGATCCGGCCATCATTTTCTGTTATTGCATACATGTATATGTTATTCACGGGTACGGCGGGGCCCTGTCCCGTCATATGATTCTGATATTATTCTTAGAGGTCTATAGACATATATATGTGGGTTGGGGTACTCACCGTCATTTTGTGTACCGTGTGATTTGTGATTTGGACGCCCCCTATACTATGATAGCCTTACCGGCTTATGTGTGATATCATCTGTTGAAAGATGTGATTATAATCTGTATATATATATTCGTGACAGCTTCGGGGCGACGTTCCACTTTTCTGTATATATACGTCATTTGTATTTCGTATAAGTTATTCCTGTGCTATTTCTGCTTAATGGGTGTGTACGGGTGCCCAGCTCGGGCACTAGTCGCGGCCTACGGGGTTGAGTCGTGACAAAAGTGGTATCTGTTATATCCCGTATTTCGTACGTCGGGATAATCCGAGTCAACCTCGATAAGTTAAGGACAAGACCATTCCGAGATACGAAGTAGAGACTTTTGTATGTTTTAAAAGTATAAGTGTGTATGATTTTATTGGCATGGAAATATTAAGGAAACATTTGGGGTCAAAAGCTATTTTTAGAAAGTATTTAGTTCATGAAAAAGGAAAAAAAAAAGAGAAAAGAAATAAGGGCCATGTGGCCGGCCACCTTATGTGGGCCATGGCCACATGGTTGGCTACTATATGAAATTAAAAGATGACAAAGTGGTCATCATATTCATCTTCTCCTTCACCTTAGAAAATTCAAGAACCTTGGAGAAAAAAATAAAGCTCCATTCGGCCATAGTAGAAAAAAAAATTGAAGATCAAAATCCTCTCCAAAAAAATTATTTCTTCAAGCATTTTAACTCATTAGAAGGTGAAGAACAACATGGAGTGGTTGTTGGAGTAGCAAGAACAAGAATTTATTTAAGAACAAACTCTAGTTAAGTTGAAGAACCAAGTGGAGAAGGTAAGGCCCAATCTTCTTTTTCATGTGTTATGAATGGTTTGTGCATGCTATAGTATGTAGAAATTGATGAAATTCATGAAAATATGGATGTTAAAGTTGAGCCGTGAATGTTGAGGTTTGGCCGTGTGTTGTGTGTGTTGTGTAGAAATGGTGAGTTAATTGTATTTAGCATGTTTGTGTGTTGTTGTAGTATGTAGAAAATGAATGAAAATCCTGAAATTTGCATGGGGGTGTGTTGGCCGAATATGGGTGGTGTTGTGTGAAAAGGAACAAATTGATGTTGCATATTGTTTTAGTTGTTGTTGTTGTGAGTTCTATAATGAAAATGAAAGTTTAATGAATCAAATTGAAGTTGAAAGTGCTTTGGTGTTTTGTTTTAGTGGCCAATGTGATCCTTATGTGTAATTTTTATATTGATGATAATAACATTGTTAACGTGTCGATTGTTGGTGGAATTCATGAATTTGGAGGAAGGAAAGGTAGTGTGTTGTTGCTCTCGGGTTTGGCTTGGTTTCGGGTGAGTTGGAGTTTTGTTTGGGTTGTTTGAAATATTGTATGAATTGTTTAAAGCATTCTCGAATATTGTTTGAATGGGTTCGGATTAGTAATGGAATGTGTGAGCGTTTATGTTGACGTGTATGCGAGTAGTCGAATTGAATATAATGAAATGTTGAAGTATGTGGGAAGAGTTACTAGTGTTAGAATACGTTTTGAATTGATTATTGATGTTGCTAATATGTTGTTGGTATGGTTGTTGATGAATTTGGCCGAGTTGAATTCTCGGGGTGTTACATTCTATGGGGAGATCTTTGCCAATTTTCTGTAGAATTTGGCATTCGTTTGAAGTCGGGTTCCTAAATGCCTTTAGCTAATGTTTGGTACATAATGGCATATTGTAGATCTTGGGAAGTTCGCGACGTAAGATTGGATTAGCTTCGAGAATAGACGAGGTATGTAAAGCTTGTCTTTCCTTTCTTTTGGCATGTCTTAGATCCAAGTAGGTTATGAAATGATTCCGAGGTGACTCTATTCTCACGATCCGAGCATAATTACGATTCTTAACCGTCCCTTGATATTCATATGTTGATATAGATGAGCTATGGTCCCTATGTCCCTTGTACGGTTGGATTTTTGAATATTGCATAAGAAGATTGTTTGTGTAAAGATTTTCGCTTTAAAAATGTTCGTAACTACGAACGACCGTAACTTTCGCAGATGAGCTCCGGATCGCCTCGAAACGTTCGTAGGAGGTTCCATAACGCAGTAATAATCCTAATCTTCATAAAAAGCGGCCCGGATTGGTTTGATGCTCGTCCGTGGGCCCCGAGACCTTTCTATGTTCGGTTGTAACGGTTTCTTTTGAAAGAACTTAATACGATTATCGTCTTAACCCTCGAGCGACTATTACTTAATTATCTACCGAGTCTGTAACGACGATTATGATCTTGATTTCCATAATCTACTTCATACGATTTGGATATGTACCTATGACATCTAAAGTCCTAATTGATATGATCCCGAGCGACATTCAGAGGAAACGTAATTTGACTATTGTTTAGTCTTTAAATGAAAGTTCGTTTGATCATTCTGTCGAGTCGATAATGATGATCTGTATGCATATGGTTTCTCACTACTCCGCTCGTGCATGCCATGGTTACATCATTCACCGAGTCCCGGCCGGTATGTATTCCTTCGTACGTACTTTTGGGAATTATTCACCGAGTCCCTCATTGGGAGAGGCGGGTACGGTGATGTATATGATATTTCATCGAGTCCTCACCGCAGGGCCGGGTCGCATGTATGTGATATTCCACCCAGTCCGAAAGAGCCGGTCGTGCACGACCGAGTCCCTCATGTAGGGCCGGATGCGGTATGCATATGACATTTCACCGAGTCCCTCGCTAGAGGGCGGGGTATATATGTATATATATATGATTACATGATGGCTATGTATGATGATTATATGATTTCACTCACCGAGTCCCTCATTAGAGGGCGGTGCAGATGCATGTATGATGACATTATGATATGACACGCACATACATGATATATGATTCAAAGGCAAGTCTTCGATTTTTTTCTCTCTCGATTTTTCTACTTACTATACTTGTTTCGTAAACCTTGATTCGGTTATGATCTCGTTTATTGTATTCCATGCTTTACATACTCGGACATATTAAAATGCCGACCCCGCTCTTCGGTGGCCGCGTTTCATGCCCGCAGTACGTACGATCATTTCGGCGCCGCCGTTGTAGGACATCCATTCTCGTTGTTTGGAGTGCTCCCTTCGTTCAGAGCCCATATTTGGTACGTGACTTTTCTGTTATATATGTATGTATCCATTCAGCGGTACGACGGGGCCCTGTCCCGTCATATGATTCTGTTATTATTCTTAGAGGTCTGTAGACATGTCTGTGGGTTGTGGGTAGTGTAGGCAGTTGCGTCTGCGTTCTGTACATTCCAGGTTATTTGTGTGATATGTATATATGTATATGCTTCACCGTGCTTTTCGGTATGTATAAGTTCTTAATATGTTTGCTATGAGTCGGTTATGATTAGCAGAGAGTACGAGTGCCCAGTTCGGGCACTAGTCACGGCCTACGGGGTTGGGTCGTGACGATATCGAACGGCCTGCAATCACGACCCAACCCGTAGGCGTGACTAGTGCCCGAGTTGGGCACCCAAACGCATTTATCGAACCGAATCACACACACCTGGCTTATGCACATATGAATATCAAACGCTGTCTCAAACACATCTCAAACCCATTCATATATATATACATATATCGAAAGCCGACAAGGCTATCCGATGGCGCACTGGCCCAAAACATATAATATACAAACCCATATGTACCGGATAGGCACATAACCCACATATACGTCTACAGGCCTCTAAACAAACCAACAGAATCATATGACGGGACAGGGCCCCGCCGTACCCCTGAACACACACACACATATGCAACGAACGAGTATATATACCAAGATGTAGGCTCCGGGATAAAAGGAGCACTCCAACACAGCAGGATAAGTCTCCTAAACGGCGGATCGCCAGGCACCGTCCGTGCACCGCGGGCATGAAACGCACCCCGAAGAAAGGGGTCGGTACTAAATATGCGAGTATGCAAAGCAGAAAGTACAGTAAGTAAATCTGAGTCACACTCGAAACAGGAGTACCGAAAGTAAGTACATTTCCAAAATGCCAAATGTTTATTTTCAAAATAGAAAGCATGCAAAGGGCACAGAAAATATGGTCGCCCGCCTGTCGATGGCGCCATAACACAGCATAACACCGGAAGGTTTCAAATCTCCGTACAACTCCGAACGTAACACATCATCACAACACATCATAAGCCATATCACAAAGATAACTCCATAAACGGAACCGCCCCTATGGCGAGGTCTCGGGGAACCGTAACACAAACATAACACCGGAATATATCATAGTGCGCACGACAACATAACCGGCCCGGGAACCGGTGAAAGATGTACCAACAACATGCACGAGCAGAGTCGTGAGTAACCATATGCATAAAATCGTTATCATAGATTCAAAAAGTAAATAAAATGACCATACATGGGAATCGGGAAAATCGTCATACCAAACTCTTTCAAACGTCATCAGAAAAGTACAAAGGAAGGTCGCGGGACCCACGGATGAGTGTCAACCCGAGTCGGGCCCGCCTATGGAAAACATACTCATCACACGTCATACAACCTCCCACAACGATATCGAGGCAATCCGAGCCCTTAGTCGAAAGTTATGAGCGTTCGTAGTTTCAACATCATTTAAGAATAAAACTCTTTTGAAAACCAAGTTTTTATGCAACTTTAAAATCAATTTTTCCAACAACATCAAAACCAATATTTTCTCACAACAACATACGAGTACCAAAAGACAAAGCGAATCATAGACATGCTCGGATTGTGAGAATGGAATTCCCCTCGAGGCTCGTGTCGTAGCCTATACACAACTAAGACATGCCAAAAGAAAGAAGAGTTAAGCTTTACATACCTCGCTCGACACACAACGCTAATCCAAATCAAATCTATATCTCGAATTCTCCAAGATCTACATAACATCAATAAATACCAACGTCAACCAAGCATTTGAAGTTCATTTTCAACTAACACATAATCTACGGAAATTTGGGCGACACTTCTTCTATAAATAGACCAACCCGAGAATTCAACTCGGCCAAATTCAACAACACAACAACACACCAAGCAATCATTCCAACAATATCCATAGTCAATTCAAACACACTCGAACATTAATAATCCTTCTCCACACATTCCAACAATATTCCAATTATGTCTACTACGATTACACATATACAAACCAACATGTAATCAAACTAACACATGTTCAATTATCAATCCAAAACCATTCAAATAATATTCAAGAACTCTTTAAACAATTCACACAATATTTCCAACAATCCAACAAATGTTCCATTCCACCCGAAATGGTCCCCAACCCGAGAACCTCAATTCCAACGCATTCCCTCGATTTCAAATCATGATTTACTCTAACAATCCACACTCTAACCATGTCATTTCCATAAAAATAAAAATTACACTAAATACACAAAATCTTCCAAATCAGCCCATAACACTTACAATACCAACTTGAATCTTTAAACTCTCATTTCCAACATAAAATCCACATGACAACAACAACCAAAATTCCAAGAAAACTAATTCATTTCTTGACACACATAAGAGGCCATATTCGGCCAACACACTTATATACACACTTCATGATTTTCATTCACTTCAACACTCTACAACAACAAAACATACTACATAGAACTTATGCACCACCTTTAACACAAACACACACACATACACGGCTAAATAGCATAGTACACGGCTCAACTTCAAACACCAAATTTCCATGAATTCCATCCATATTAACATACAACAACACACATAAACCTTCCATAACTCATAAAACAAGGTTAGAATTTACCTTTCTTCACAACTCCTCAATTTGTCCAAAGTTGGCCAAGGATGAAAACGAACAATCCAACGCTTCCAACAACGCTTCCACGCTAATAAGCACTCTTGAATTAGTAGGTTTGCTTGAAGAAATATTTTTTTTTGGTGGCTAAATCTTGGACTCACTTTTTCCTCTTCTTGGCCGTGAGGTTGAAGCTTTGTTCCTCTCCAAGTTTCTTAATTTTTCTAAGTCTTGAGATGATGAAGAAATGATCCCTCTAAGTCATCTTTTTTTCATATAGTAGCCAACCATGTGGCCATGGCCCACTCCAAAGGTGGCCGGCCACATGGCTCCTTTTGTTTCCTCATTTTCTTTCAATAATTGGCAACTTCCACAAATTCCATCTTTGGTCCCGAAGTTTCTTTAATGTTTCCATACCAATAACGTCATACACACTTAGGTCACATGACAAAATCGAAGGTCACACGTCTCGACTTCGTAACCCGGAATGGTATTAACCCTAACTTATCATAGTTAACCCGAATCGTCCCGACGTTTCAAATACGGGATATAACAGGTTCGTCCTCGGATTGTCTACAGACCGTGTCCGGCAGAGTCTTATTTATGGTGTGAAGCCGGCCACACTTATAAACAGGAGGCTGCGGGGCATTTAGGAATCAGTGACCCTTTTTCTGTCTTAGATCGTGCGATAGAGCCAAGTCATAGGAAATGAAATTTCTTATACTAACCTTTGATTTCAGCAGAAGGATGACACTAACCGAAGAAAGCGATTGACGACATTGGAAGATACAAAGCACGCAGGTAAGAAAAGGTACGAAAGGTTTATGTCGAATAAAATATTGAAGTACGTTTGAAAGGTAAAGTCGAAAATTGGAAAGGAAAAGTAAACAGGAAAGTGTAATAGGGGCAGATCAAATTGGACATACGAGGTAAGCCCATGATTTTATACTGTCGTTGATACTGGGAGCCCCGTGTGGCTGTAATATGATACGATATGTATATATATGTGCTGGCCCTGTGAGGCATTGTTGGTATTTCCTTTGTACAGTTTTTGGGATAGTAAGAAATATAGAGGAAACTCTGCCAAAATTTTTCCAGGAAATAAAGGAGAATGAGATATGGGTTTGTGATATGTTTTGAAAGGTTGTATCAATAGTAAGGATAGAATTTGACTAAGTTGCAAGTACGACTGACCTTGAAAAATAAGTTAACTGCTGAGTTGGCGACGATAGTAATTAGGAGGTTGATATTGATATGGTAAAAGGAATTTGGAAAGGGCTTGCGATATTAAGAGATGATTTAGAAGAAGTTGGCAAATTATAATAGAGTGTCATATTAAGGTACCAACTGAATTGATAAGTATGGATAAATTATGACGAGTTTATAGTTAGAAGAGATAATGATATGGTTGAGACCAGAGTACAAAAACTGTGATGGATATGAATGTACTGACAAGACAGCTTGCGAGATATTAAAGATAAGATTGACCGGAAGGGGCAAAATGTTAAGAAGTGCGACACTATAAGGCCGATTACGAACAAAATATTATGTGAATATAGGAAGGAATGTTATGAAAAAGAGCTAGGCTTATCGAGGAAGTGACTAATAGATATGACGTGATCTGTGTGACTCAAGTATGAAGGTGAGTTAGTGGGAAAAGAGAGAGAGAGGAAGAGGAATTTATGAAGTCCTTCTACAGGGATAGTATAGAATAGAAGTTACGAGATAATGGGAGCGATAGTGAGCACAAAAGAAGAAGGGGTTAAACTGGAAGAAGGGATAAAAAGGAAAGTGAGTAAGATAACAGGGTAGTAATAGTTGATGACGGGTGTAGCCGTGAACACGATTAATATCAGTGACGGAACGGTGAAAGACCAGATTATAGAGAGGCGAATAGCGAAGTAGAGGGAGTGCTAGGAAATGACTGGCATGATAAGAATATAAGAACCAAATAGGGATGAACAGAATATGATTTGAAAATAAGAAAGGGATTATGTAGCAGTAATACTTTCTGAAAATGTAGCGATATTATAAAGCTCTTGGTGCGCAGGAAAGGATGGACATAGACTGGGGAAATACGGTAAGGGGAATACTAAGGAAAGCACCCAAAATAGGCATAAATAAATGAGTACGAATATGGAACGCAAGGAGAATACATAGTCACGATTCTAAAGGGGTAGTACGACGACAGGACGATAGGGCAAGACCATTGTTAAGACGGGTTCGGTATGTTCTGAGTAAGTTGGAAGCTTGTGTTGAGTACCCCGTAAGGGTAAAAAGGCACAAAGCACAAAGGGACACGGCGTGCAGGCGACTTCACCTCAAGAATAATGGAATCTTTAAGTGACAAAGACGGTAGGCTTAGGGAACAAAGGATGTAATGTAATTTTATCAAGAAAAGCGGATGGTACAGGTTGAAATAAAAATATTATTCCAAAAGAATTTTGAACACTTGTCGCGGGAATATGCGTGCCACCTAACTGAGAATCTGGGATAACTACAAGTATTAGATAATTATTTGGTCGAAGTGAGAGACCCTTTTTAATTCGGCGGGAGATGTGTGATGAGGGCGTTTCAAAATCTGTCCAGACTTCAACTTACTCCAGATTATATGTTGAAGGTTATGTGGCGAGGTCGACGCGATCATACTAGCGTTAGAGCATCGAATTTCGTCAGAGTCCCAAAGTTAAGCGTGCTGGAGTGGGAGCAATTTTAGGATGGGTGACCCCCTGGGAAGTTTTTTTGAAAGTCTTGCAAATTCAGCCGTAAGGAGCAAATGAAAAGTTAGGTTGATCTAAGGAAATACTAGAGTCTGCGGAGTGGGCAGAAACCTTAAGAGGTCGTGTAAAACGAGGCAGATTGAACCAGTGAAAAAGAAAGAAAGTGCATTGCAGCCTTAGAAACAAGATAAGTCAAATAGTGTTGGAAATGTTTTGTGAATAAGATGGTAGCGGTGATGTATACGTATGTATATGACATCTCATACATGACTATATTGAATCCCAACAATCGACATTGTGATGTGTTGGAAGGCATTTGTCACACCCTAATTTCCGATAGGGCGTGATGGGCACCCGACCCTTACCTAGGGCCGAGCGAACCCGCTGACTTTCGTGTCAAAATGCAGAAGGAAAATTTTCAAAGAACATCATACTTTTCGTCTTTTTCAAATCAAATAAAATTTGTAGGCATAACGAATCTGTAACATAATACGCATTGATATATCGGCTTACATAGCCGATTACAAAACAGATCTGCAGCATAATGCATAATAATACATCGGCTTACGCAGCCGCTCACAAAACTGACATATCACACACACGACAACATCGCAAAGTCTCTACCAACATCTCAGATACCACACAAAAGCACTCAGACTCGGCAGCACTCCGGAGGAAATGGAGCTCGCCAATCCAGCTGGCACGTCCTCTGCTAACACCATCTACTCATCTGAGGGTACCTGCGCGGCATGAAACGCAGCCCCCGAAGAAAAGGGGGTCAGTAGGGAATATGTACTGAGTATGCAAAGCCGAAAGTACAGAAAACGAAATCATAACCGAAGTCAGGGGTACAGAAAATGAGCATAATAGCCAGGATACCAAAGTGCTCGCATCCGACATACAAATCATACATAAGAGGTACAGAAGACAAATATGATAATCAGAATGCCAAAATGCTTCGCTTTCTTTTGAAAAACATTTTCGTCTTATATATACAAAAAATCAAACATATCATATGAGCTGACAATTAACCGAATTCCGAGGAACGTACGGCCCGATCCATAAATAATATAATAATCATAAACATACCGTACTCAGCCCTCTAGTGAGGGACTCGGTAAATCAAATCATATCGTCATATTATCACATATCATATCACATATCATATCGTATCATCAGATCATCACATATCATATCACATATCAGATACGGTCCGTAATGGGACCCGGCGGACAGAACATGGTCGCCCCTCCTGTCTCGGGCGCCATAACACATCATACTCCAGAAGATTTCATGTCTCCGAAACCCGACATACCGCGGTCAAAAGTCCAGCGGTCAATGTCGCATACCGCGGTCAAAAGTCCAGCGGTTTTCATATCTCCGAAATCTGACATCCCGCGGTCAAAAGTCCAGCGGTCAATGTCGCAGCCCGCGGTCAAATGTCCAGCGGGCAATATCACATATCACATACCGCGGTCAAAAGTCCAGCGGTCAATATCACATATCACATACTTCGGAATATAACACAGTGCGCACGATAACATACCGGCCCGGGACTCGGCGAAGGATGCAAAAAAACATAATGCACGAGCAGAATCGTGGGAAATCACATGCAATGCAAAACACTTACAAAGACCCAATAGGATAATCAATACGAACTATTAGTTCAAAATCGATACAATAGTCAAATCAGATTTTCCTCCGAATATCACCCGGGAACATATTAAACCAAACTTCAGAAATCATAAGTACGTATTAGAATCATAAGTATACGAAACATCATTTCGGACTCAACAGACAAATATATAATCATACTCGGGGGTCGAAAAGGTAGTCATATTGAATTCTTTCAAAAGCCATCAGAATTATATAGAAGAAGATAGCGGGACCCACGGACGAGCGTCAGCCCCATCCGGGCCCGCCTACTAAAATCATAGTCATCATATGTTACCGAATCGTTATTACAAACTCAAAGATAAGTAAACTGATTGTACTTGAAACCGAAATAATAGTCATATCATATCCTTTCAAAAATCGTCAGAAGTACATAAGAAAAGTCGCAGGGCCCACGGAGGGGTGTCGACTCAAGTTGGGCCCGCCCATAAAAATCATAGTTATTATACACGTCATAGAATCATTTACGAGCATATCAAGGCCATCCGATTTTGTTTGTGAAAGTTACATACGTTCGTAGTTTTCGAAATTATTTAGGAACAAAACTCTTTTAAAAACCAAACTTTATGCAACTTTTGAAACTTAGTCATACAAAAGACGTACAAACCATAGCTTGACCATATAAGGATGCCGACATCAAAAGCAAATACGACTCATAAACGTACTCGGATTCTTAAGAATAGAATTACCCCCGAAGCTCATAACATATCACAACCTAGCCATATCTAAGACATGCCAAAAGAAGGAAAGGTAAGCTTTACATACCTTGGTTGCTTCCTAAGCTAATCCCAACTCAAGTCTCGGCTTCTCAAAATCTACAACACGTCATTAGACACCAAGCATTAGTCGTAGGCACCTCGGAATCCCATTTTAAGCTCGCACTTTATTTACAAAAATTTGGGCAGCATTTCCCCTGTAAATTCAACACCCCGAGAATTTAACTCGGCCAAATTCATCAACAACAATACCAACAAACATTCTAACAACATCAATAATGAATTCAAAACGCATTCTAACATTAGTAACTCCTTTCTACATAATTCGACAACATTCCAATTACATTCAATTCAACCACATACTTTCAACCCAACATCAACGCTCATACATTCACATAGAAATCCGAGATCATTTAATCACGATTCAAGAACATTTCAAACAACCCGCAAAATATTCAAACAATCCAAATAATATGCCATAGAACCCGAAACCTCTCCAACTCAACATGAACAACCATAACATATTTCTTTCTTCCAAATTCATGAACTTCTCAAACAATCCGCACGTTAACAATATTATTATCATAAATTCAAGAAACCACATTAGGATCAAATTGGCTCCTAAAACAGCCCACACAATTACAATCTCAACTTGGATCATTAAACTCTCATTTACATCATAGAATCCGCAGCACAACATCTCAAACATACTAAATAAAATTAGTCCTTCATCCCTATATAATACTACATATACACGGCCAAACTCACAACAATCACAACTTCAACTTAAACCATTCAATACCTTCATTTTCATCACATAGAATTCACGACAACAACAACCAAAACATGCTAAACAAAATTGATTCTTCACCTCTACACACATGCACCTATTCGGCCAAACACCATAATCCATATTTTCATGAATTTCATTCATTTCCACACTCCACTACATCCACAACTATCAAATTACATTACATAAAATTGGTTCATCATGCTTACACCAACAACATATACTCACGACCACAACTTCCAACATACAATCTTTCATGATTTTTCATCCATTTCCATACACTATAACACGTTCAAAACATCCATAAAACATGTAAAGGAGGATTAAATCTTACCTTTTCCATCAACTTCTCCCACGGCTAGCTTTTGTGAAACACAACAACGAGCGGTTTTCTTGTTCTACCAACCACTCCACGTTAACGAGGACCTCCCAATTAGTAGGAAACCTAGAAGAAAATAATTTTTGAAGAAGAATTTTTTTGGTCTTCTTTTTTTTTTTCTCCCTTGGCCGAACATGGCCTCTTTGTTGCTCTCTAAAGTTCTTCAACTTTCTTGAACTTTCTAGGAGCTAAAATATGATGAAGATGATTTAATTAATCATCTTTCCCTCCATATATAATTCATACACATGGCCTATGGCCCACACACACACATGGCCACATATGGCCATTTTTATGAATTAATAAGTTTCCAAAATTTCACTTTTGGCCCCAAATTTTCATGAAATGTCTAGCTTTCCATAATTCATCTTTTGGTCCCAAATTTTTCTTATTCCAAATTTACCCTTAACATTCCTTACCAATAAAAAGATGAATATGCAACTTATGCACTTTTAACAAAATCAAAAAAATTTACAACCTTGTCCTTAACTTGTCGCAACCGACTTAGAATATTCCAACGTACAAAGTACGGGGTATAACAGCATTAATCGGACAGGGTAATGAAGTGCTAGTGAAAGAAAAGCTGGCACCTATGTTATAAGGCAAGCTGATGCTGTTTTCGCTACAGGTTAAGCTTGGAAAGTAAAGTGACCGAAAATGTCGGAAAAAGCGAAAGGATAAGGAGCATGAGAGAGTGAAGCCTTCAAGAGAAACGACGGGCAAAACGCGGAACTAGTTGGATAGGGATTTGAAGGTAGGCATGTGAAAGGAATAGAGTATGGTAATATGGAACTAAAGAGGAACGAGAAGTAAAAGGGAGAATGATTAGTTGCGCAACGATTCTAAGAGATTTCCAATTCTTGAAAAATAAGTGCCGCAGACGATGGATATCAAAATTTATTATTGGTGTATTAGGACCTCCCTAATAAAGGGGGGGAGAACATACTGAACTTGAAAGAGATTTTGGCGTTATCATGCTCCAGAAAGGGGAATTTATTAGTTTGGAGCTAGAATTCAAAACGATCACCAATACAAGGGAATTGAAGACACGTATTGTGCTATGAGAGAATCGAAAAGGAGTAAGGATTTTCGTAGCCCTATGCTTTTAAGTTGTAGGGTGAGGTTTGAGGGACAAAGGTTAGAGAAACAGTTGTGGCAAAAAGCTAAAGGAGGGTTGTAACGAGAGCCCAAAGATTTAGTTTGAACTCGAATTATGAGTTGCCATACGTGTGGTACGTACGGTAAAGGATAGCAAAGGGTGCAGAACCATTACGTGTATACCTACTTTAGATCGGGGAAAGTAGTCCAGAGAAGGAATCAGGAGGAATAGTTTGAAGGACATAACCATTGTATGCACTAGCGACAAAGTTATGTTGGATGAGCATTCGGAATGTAAACGGTAAAGGGTGACAAAGACATAAGGACTGATGACACTAGTTGTTGAACCGCAAGGAGTCGGTACAGGAGCATATTCAAGACCACTTATCCAGTTAAAGGATATGCGTGATTAATTTTCGAGGCGTACCAAGATGATTATTTGCCACTTATTGAGTTCGAATGTAATAATACCTATCATTCTAGTATCCAGATAGCCGTATGAGACTCAGTATGGAAGAAAGTGCAGGTCACCGATTGGCTGGTTCGAGGTTGGCGAAACTAAGTTAATTGGGCCAGGTATGATTCGGCAAGTAGTTGACAAAGTGAACTCATTCGGGAACGGTTATTAGTAACTCGGAGGCAATAGAAGTCATATGCAGATACTCGACGTCGACACCTAGAGTTCCAAGTCGACGATTGGGTATCTTTGGAAGTGTCATCCATGAAGGGTGTTATGAAGTTCGGTAGAAAAAGGAAGCTCAGCCCGAGTTCGAGGTATGTTGGGCCTTACCAGATCATCCGTAAGGTAGGCAAAGCTGCCTATAGGTTATATCTACTACCCGAGTAGGAGGCATGCGTCCAGTCTTCTACTTGTCAGTGCTTCGTAAAGGTATAGGCGATCCCTCCAGAGTATATTCCAGAGATAGTATCCAGGCACCAGAAAAGTCATTCGACGTGAAACAGCTTATAGCCATACTAGATCGGCGGGTGAGAAAGCTGCGTATTAAAGATGTGATTTCCGTTAAGGTATTGTGACGGAACAATATTAGAAAAGAGATGAAGAATATGTATTCCTACTTGTTTCCTATATCTTTAGGTAATCTAATTTCCCAAGTGGGTTGTGTTGGTTGAGTAATGAACTGTATGTGACAACCATGAAAGAGACTCCCCCGAAGTACTTATAAGACCCCGTAAGGTTAGTTTAACATTCGAAGACGAATGTTCTAAAGGGGGGGACGATGTTATATCCCGTATTTTGTACGTCGGGACATTCCGAGCTAAGTGCGGAAAGTTAACGACAAGACTATTTTCTGACCTTGTCTTAAGACATAAGTTGCTTGTGAATTTTGTTGGATGGAAACATTAAGGAAAAATTTGGGGCCAAAAGTTAATTATAGAAAGTTGGTCATTTCACGAAATTAAAAGCCATGTGACCATGCACATGACTTGTGGGCCATGGGCCACATGGGTGTATAACATAAGCTTATAAGGATGATTAGTTAATCATCTTCATCATTTTTATCTCTAGAAATGTCGTTAAGTTTGGAGAAAAGCGATCCCTGCCCCCCACCAAACCAAACCCCCATCCCTTTTGTTTTTCTGAAGAAACCAAATTTGGCACAAGTAAACACTAAGGGTGTGAATTTACCAATTTAAAAAACTAAGGTCTGTTTGGTATGGAGGAAAACATTTTTCGGAAATATTCTTCATTTTTCTCATGTTTAGTTAGTTAAAACTTTAGGAAAACATTTTCGGGGAAAACAAGCTTCTTAAAAGTAAGGAAAATTACTTCCCCGATAGAAGTACGAAAAACAAGTTCCATAGTGGCATGTTAATATTTAAAAGTTTTAAAGAGTGAATCCCACTTTAGCCCCCGAACATTTAAGGGTTGGGAAAGGATACCCCCCCTATCCAATATTTTCCGGTGAGAATCTGTTATTTTTAATAAAGATCTTTTTTTCTTTTTCTTTCTAGAATTAAATACAATATATAACTCTTATTATTGTCTCATTCACCTATTCTTCTTAAAATAATGTAGAACAACTACTTGAAAAAATCTGTTAATAAATTTCAAGCTACATTTCGTTCGTTTTTTTTTTTTTTTTTTTTTTTGTGGGGGGGGGGGGGTACTAGATTGCCAAGATCTTAATTATTATTATACAAACTAAATACAAACCAAGATTAGTACCGCGCGAGCGGACGATATTAAAAGACACTAATCTATGTTAAATTGTGATGTCGCTTGTTTGAGTACATTGTATCATAACAAAATCTCAAGTATCATCTAATTTTCGATATAATATACTCAAATTAACGACATTTCTGTGAAATTAAAGGAAACAAGTTAAATCTTTTTAAATATTATTTGATTTAATCTTTATATTTAATTCATAATGTGCATATATATATACACACACACACACACATTTCTCTAACCCTTTTCTCATTCAGTTTTTCTTACTATGATATTTTAATTATTTCTTTTTCATTTAGTATCTTACGTTTAATCAAAATAATATCATATATGATTTTAGTCGTGATTTTGAATTCGTCCAAAATATAAATAGAAACTTTCTCTTGTTACTTGTCGTAAGATATATTGATAAATTTAATAATTACTACTAAGCACTATTTTATATAAGCAATTGAATTATCTCTCTTTTTGTTTCAAATCCTCCACCAAATTTTGTGTTTTAATTTTAATTGTTAATATATATATATATACACACACACATATATATATATATATTTTAATTATATATATATATCAAAATAATATCATATATGATTTTAGTCGTGATTTTGAATTGGCCCAAAATATAAATAGAAACTTTTCTCTTGTTACTTGTCGTAAGATATATTGATAAATTTAATAATTCTACTAAGCACTATTTTATATATAAGAAATTGAATTATCTTCTTTGTTTTTCTAGTCCACCAAATTTTGTGTTTTAATTTTAATTGTTAATATATATATATATATATATATATATATATGACGAAAGATTCAAAATTTGGACATATAGAGAAAAATATAGGTAAGATTTAACAAAGATTAAATCTCGTTTCAATGGCTAGTTTAGTGACTTTTTATTTTTTTTTGAAATTAATTACTTATTCTACCGGAAAATATTGGATAGGGGGGTTATCGTTTTCCATTCAATATGTGAGGGGAGTATCGTTTCCCAACCCTTAAATGTTAGGGGGTAAAGTGGAATTCACTCAGTTTTAAAAGTAAAAGAGATGTTTTCGAGAGAGTGTCACGTGCAATAGAACAGTCCAGTTATTTAGTAAGTACTCCCAAATTGTGTGATACTATTCAAATTTTGAGAGTTAAACTTTTAAATTTTGACCATTAATTTAAACATGAAATCTATAAAAAAAAAAAAAAATAAAAAATAAAACTACGTAGAAGATATCATATATCTAATAATTAACAATTCAAAATATGTTAAAAAGATATTAAAAAAATTGTTTAACTTTTGAAATCCGAACGGCATCATATAAATTATGACAGTACTTCAGTATATATGGAAAATTTAAATTTTATTCAGAATAGTATACGTACATTAAAAGCCAATGACACATGAAAGATAACCAAAACCATACCTGCAAAACAAGGAGAGCATAAGAATGTATCCCCTGAAATAATAAACGGCTGGGATTAAACGCCGGAGTTCCAAAGTTGGTGCAAAGTCACCAAAATCATCAACAACTCCATCACATTCTGCTTCAACAAATAGTACCCCTTCACCATTGCAATCAATCTCTATCCGTCCATCTTCATCTCTCTTTAGCCTTCCAGCCATTGGATAAAATGGCACCAATGCTTTACCTAACGCTTCCTTAAGCACATTAGCATCAAAGAAATTTGAAGCACCTGTTGAAAAAGATAATTCAAAGTTGTAGAAAATTAAAATGGAAAATTTTCAAAAATATACAGTTTTTGATAATTATTATGCCACGTAGCCCAATATACAACATTATACCTGGGAAAGCAATATGCATAATGTATCAATCTTGTATAAAAGTATATAATTAATAGTGTATAAAAGGTGTTTATACACAAATATGGGCTAAACTGTGTAACAAAAAGCATGTAAATATTTTCTCCCAATAGACATAGAGGCGTAATTTTCCCTTAAAAAATATATCTCTCGTTATACTTTTAGTCCAAACATACCCCTCCCGTTATACTTTTGGTCCAAATATATCCCTTCCGTTATACTTTGGCACAAATTTACTCTTAATTTTGATGGAGGAGACGTGGTAAGCTAAGAATCAAATGATTCATCCCCAATTTTAAATACTTGATTTCTTTAAAAAAAAAAAAAAAAAAAAAAAAAAACTGCTCGTTTGACCAATTTTTGACATTCTCTCCACTTTGAGTTTTTCGTTTAGTTAGGATTGATAGTCAGAATTATGTAGGAGTAGGTTTTCATGTTTGAGTTAAAATAGCTTTCGTATATAAATAAGAGTGTTGCTAGCTATTTTTAAAGTGTGGAAATTGTAAAGAGCATTCAAAGATTTATGCGTTTATGAATAAAATCCTTGAGCACCTGATGGTCTGTAGAAATAGACACTCGGTGTGTGAAAATTTGGCACCACCAAATCCACGTTAGAATTCCAGAGGTATTTTCTTTGTTGTGGTGTCCCTTGTGCTGGTTTCACCATTGTTGATTCTTTCGCTTCGATCTTCATAATGGCTGTTGATGATGAATTTTGTTTTCTGCTTAATTTCTATCTACTGCAGTAATGAAAGCCCAAAACTATGATTTCAGTTTACACTGGTTTAATTCAAGTTATTAGTGATATCGACACATTTGGGAATGCCAAGTGCTCCACTAAATGTTTTGATGAATAAGAAAGCTAAACAGGCAGAGCCAAATATTTATAGCGATTGAAGTAGATTTGGCACGTTTATATCTACTCCCTCAGTCTCGTTTTACTCGGTCCTTATACTAAAATTAGATTTTTTTTTTTACTTGTCCATTTTAGCAAATCACGAGAAACTTCGTATAATTTCTTGCAATTATTAAATAACTTCATAAAGTACTACTCCCTTCCAAATGTTTTTCCCACCGATATTTATTGAAAAATTTATATTAATAAAATATGATTTTTTCACCTTATTCTCACTGAACCAAATGAATGGAAAAACACATGGTGGGGAAACAGGAGTCCAGAACCACAATACCCCTAAAAAATAGGGTTTGAACCAAAATACCAAAAAAAAAAAAAAAAAAAAGCAAAAACAAAAAGTACCTTTAACGCCAATATTAACCTAATAAATTTTTTTCTATATGACATGACATAGAAACAATAAAAAAAAAAAAAAAAATTTGGTCAATTTTTTTTTTTTGTAACACATATTTTTTTCTTTAACAACGATTAATGTGTCAAGACTAAACGTTAATATTTTATATAGAACATGATATTTTTTTTTCGATACAATAAGGCTCAATACATCAAGGATACGTAAACGTTCGGATCGTCATTTTAGGGGTTGAAAGGGTGTCCGAAGTAAGTTTTGTTTGAAAACTTTATATTTAAGTGTTCTATATACATGACGTCCATTTTTGTTTAAAGATTTATTGTCATTAGCTTAAAGTTTTTTATTTTTAGGGTTTAGATTTAAGTGTGTTATTTTTTAAAGCGTAACTTTATTTCGAATATACGCGTTTTTTTGCGCTCGGACGTCCGATTTACGCTATTTTTTTCTTTTGACAACATATTCGAAATAAAGTTACATATTAAAAAATAACACACTTAAGGAACACTTAGTGTTTTTTTCATAAAAAGATCGCAACATCTTATTTCAATAAATCTTTTTTTTTTTTGCAACACTTAGTGTTTTTTTTTCATACTTTGACCAACGATTAGTGGTGTGTCAAGACTCCGAAATGTCAATATTTTATATAGAACCTGATTTTTTTTTATTTTTTTTTTGCGTACTATAACGTAGCCTCAATATATCATGGATACGTAAACGTTCGGATCATCGTTTTAGGGGTTGAAAAGGTACCCGAAGTAAGTTTTGTTTGGAAACTTTAGGTTTAAGTGTTTTACTGTTTAAGGTTTTAATTTAAGCGTGTTA
Source organism: Lycium ferocissimum (assembly GCF_029784015.1). Lineage (NCBI taxonomy): Eukaryota > Viridiplantae > Streptophyta > Magnoliopsida > Solanales > Solanaceae > Lycium > Lycium ferocissimum. The sequence continues at coordinate 57,906,391 of NC_081353.1, read as the reverse complement.
TTTTTTTTTATCAAGACATAACTTTATTTTGAATATAAATCTAATTCAATTAGATAAAAACATATTTAAAAAATACATGGAGAAAAATTAGTTGTAAAGTGGTCAAACTTTAGATGGTCATAACTTTGCGCTCGGATGTCCGTTTTATGCGGGGTTTTTTTTATTATGCGTATTTTTTCGAGATCTATGCGGACAAACGCCGCAAGGTGGTTTAGCCGAGCCGATTTTTTAAAAAAACACCTATTATCCTATTCAATTTCAATTTTCCCCCAAATTAGCGTGAAGTTTTTAGTTTTCTTTACTTATAAAATGATGATACGCAATATATTTCAACATAAAAAATCCGGGGTAATGTAGCTGTGAATGTCAATTTCACTTTTGTAGTTTCAATTTTCAAAAATAAAGTTGACTAATTTTCTCGACATATAAAGTTGACTAAAATAACCTTATAAAAATAGAAAACTTAAACCTAAAGTTTTCAAACAAAACTTACTTCGGGCACCTTTTCAACCTCTAAAATGACGATCCGAACGTTTACGTATTCTTGATGTATTGACCTACATTATTGTATGCAGAAAAAAATATCAGGTTTTATATAAATATTGACGTTTCGGAGTCTTGACACACAACTAATTGTTGGTCAAAGTATGAAAAAAAATACTAAGTGTTGCAACAAAAAAAAAAATGGTTGACTAAATTTTTTTTTTTTTTTACTATTTCTATAACGCAATAAAATACTGCGCTATAGAAAAAAAATTACTGGGTTCTATAATGCAGTATTTTATTGCGTTAAAGGACTTAACCGCGTCGTTACGGTTAAGTCCTTTAACGCAGTAAAATACTACATTAAAAGTACTTTTGTCACATTTTTTTTTTTTTTGGTATTTTGGTTCTAGACTCGGGGAAACAAGTTGTCATTGAGATACTGAGAAACTTTCTAATTTTTTCATGTGAAAACACTACTATTTAGGTTTTTCTCACAGACATTTAGTGGGAATATCCACTGAATATTTTTTAGTGGAAAATTTCAGTGGGAAAATAGTGATTTTAGTAGTGTCCATCTATTTTTACTTTTCCATATTTTATTTAGCACACCCTTAAGAAGTAGTAATTAATAAAATGATAAGTTTACTATATCACTCTTTGAATATAACAAATTTGATGTTTAATGAAATGCATTGCGAAATAATTATAGCCAAAAATAAGGGTAAAATAGGAATTAAGTGAAGAATTTCGTCTTGATTTTCAGATTGGACAAAAGTTAACATTTATTTTTACGATAGTGGACAAGTAAAAGTGGATGAAGGAAGTAGTATTCAAATTTAGATTTTCAAAGCATAACTAATAAAATTAATTTAGTAAACTAAACCTCTAATAAATACTTTCTTAAGGAGGGTGCTCAATCAAACATGGATCAAATGGAGGAAAAAGTTAAAAGAGTTAAAAGATTGAATATACGAGTGTAGAAGTCCATTTGGGAATTTAAAGACGTTGGGTCCTTTGAATGATCAATGACCTACTTTTCCAAGTTAAACAAAATGATTAAAATGAGCATTTATGTTTGTCATTAGAGTTATTGACCACATAAAAGGAAAATAATCTCTACTTTTAAACTAGCAGTACTACTTTAGATTAAAGACATTTAATTAGGGAAGGGAAAGAAGTGAAGAAATTACCCGTAAGAATGAAAAAGTGGGCAGGAACGTGGAGATTATTGGGGATTCAACTTGAAAACTTAAGGGTGGTTGAGCTTTGTTATTTGGGGTTGTACCAATATGGTTGGGAGTTGGGTTGGAGAGTTTAAAACAAGACAAACTGATTTATCATACACATTAGATAGTTCTTAAATGGTGTTGGGAGTTGGGAAAATTGTAAGGGACTTCACCTACCCCGCCCCCTAAAGATGACAACTAGTCTACTACCAAGTCATATTCGCCCATAGTGTCTATATCAAAATTAAATTATGAAATTTTATTTTAATAATTAAAAGTGAATAAAATATATATATATATATATATATATATATATATATATATATATATATATATAATTCATTAACAAATATATACATATGAAAAAGCACGTATTTTAAATTTATTAAATTGAAAATCATGATTAAATGCTAAAAGGCTATGCGCAAATACATAATATGCATTTATTGTTGGAAAAATATTAGAGATGATCACATTAAGAAGAACAAATAAGAGAAAAATAAAATATAGCAATAACAATAAAGAAAAGATAGATGAAATTGAAAAAACCCGGTTCAAGGCACGCTATGGATGGCGTTGTCTTCAGAGTAAATTACTGTCGAGCCCGGACCCGCTCAGGAAGGAGAACTGTTGGGCATCATGCTTAGTCACTTTGGGGAGCTTCCCACTTTGGTTCAAGGTCTTCACAAGACTTTAGATTCCCTTCCACATTCTCGCAAACAACATCGTCCCGGCTCACCTCTTTTTTTTTCTCCTTGTCGAATCCTCCGGAGCTCCCACATAGCTCCCGCCGAGAAACACATACATCCTACAAGGTGTCCGCGGACTCCAGTATCTTACTCTATGTCTCCATATACCCCTTCACCTCACCCTGGGTGAAATAACCAGCAGCAGCACTAGACGAACCGACCATCATGGAAGGACGTGCAAACCCCGGCACCATACTCCTCATGGCCGCCATCTCGGTCGCCATCTGCTCCAAAGGGCTCGGGGGCTGCGAAGGGCCAACGTCATCTCCTTCTCCCTCGTGGGCCTCAGTATCCTTATCATCCGAGTCGACCTTCTTCTTCTTGCTGCTACTCCGCGAACCCTTCATCCTCAACGGGTCAAATTCAACATCGCACTCAAACATCCGGTCCGCAGGCTCTGTAGGCACCTGTGCTTGCCGGCACAAGGAAGTAATAAGGGAGGGGAACATCAAACTCCAGCCGCCTATAACCATGAAACTCCTCCACTCATCGATCACCTGCTTACCCACATTTACAGGATCACCATCCAGCACGCAAGCAATCACAAGGGCTCGGGGGTAGGTGAGATCAGTAGTGTTACTCGAAGGGCGAACCCTCAGGGAATCAAAGTTCAGCCACCTGCGAGCGTCGGCCGAAAAGTAGGTACTCTTGATCCCAGTCCGATTAATAGCCTAAGTGACCTTACGCCTCTTGTTCTCAGGAACCAACATAGATACCAGCCAAGGGCCATTACCGTCGTGGTCCCTAGCAAGCATCTCATCCTCGGGAGGATTGGACAACCCATATATTTCATTGATCACCTTCGCCCCAACCTTCACCTAGAAGCCCCGAATCGTGATCTCCGGGTCTGGAGAGGACCAAACAACAGTAGGAAGCATGGCATAAAACTCCCTGACCCAGTTGGTGTTGCAATTGCCAGAGTCTTCGACCAACCTGTTCCACCCGATCTCCTGTAAATGGTTGTAGAATTCTGGGGCAAGCTCGTCTACCCTATCCATAATAAAACCCTTCTCATGCAACAACCCCTTGCTTTGCTGCTCCATGTAACGCCTTCGGCACTGAGGGTTGACGAACCTGGCGTAAACGGGAGCTACTTCTTGTTGTTGTTGTCCGGCCATGACATAGTAAGAATGTGTACCTATAAAAAAAAACCACATTAGTTCAATATTACATCGAGTTCAGTTAGCTATAAAGCATGTACAACCCAAGGAAGACCAACAAAACTCAACCTAGATAAAAGACTACTAGTAACTAGGATTCTACCCCTGAGCAGCCTTCACTGCAGTGGTCGTATAACCATTGTAGCAAGGCCGCCCAACGAAGAAGGATCTACTGCAGTGAACCCATCTCCCCCAGCGAGAAAATCCTTTTTCATCAAAAATAATAGCCTAAAATTTTGACCAAATTTTTACGGATTTCGACATAGATCGGGTAATATGTTAACATGCATGTCGTTTACACCCTATGAAACACCTTTTTAACTGCAAATAGACCCGAAAATTCAAGCATTACCAAAAACACTTCTACCAAAATGCACCCACTACCCCAATAAGGTTTTACCCCCATTTTCAAGCAGATCTTAAGTAGTCAGTGATGCTAAGACTTTCTAAACGTCGAAATAACATGCCATAATAAGAAGTCTCCCTTCCCCAAGGAATCAAAAACCCTTGTCCTAAAACCCCAACATTTATGCACTATCTAATAACTTAAGCATGAAATTTTTTAAAATAAGAGGATCTAACAATCTCATAGAGTAGTAGAAGAGTTTACATACCTTAAGTGGGCTAGAGATTTGCAAGATTTTGCAAAAGAAATCTGGCCCTTGTCCTCCAAGCTCTCTTTCTTTTTTTTTTCTTTTTTCCTTTGTGAATAAAGTGTTGTAGTGAATGAAGTGTGTGGGGAGTTTAAATAGGGAAGAGGGGGAAGGATTAGGAGTCTAGGGGAGTGAATGAGGGGAGAAAAATCATGGGGAGTGGAGAGGGATTTTCGGTTAAGGGAGAGGTATGGAAGTAGGAAGGTGAAATATCCCTCTCTATTAATTTCTGATTCTGCGCGCCTCGCTGCAGCGGTACCGCTATAGCGAGAAATCCAACCACTGCAACGGCCGGCACATTTATTTCATCCCTTCGCCGCGGTCCCGAGGCGAGACAACGGCTCGTGGTCCCGCCCTTTCTGGCCATAGGGATTTTAATCGCGTATGAGTCCTAGGTCCCCGGTTGTTCCGATTTTGTGGACTAAGGTTTTTAAGTCCGGTGCCTTGTCCCCTCATTAGTACGGTTGTTCTAATGATGCGTGTTCCGCATAGCCACAGTATTGATACCCAGTGACAAGTGAACTCGAGTAAGGAGTTAAAATTTGTGATTTGGTATAAGATGCATAAATTTATAACGTCCAGTATAATATAACCTAGCGACCCCAATCCGCCCGACATCGTTCGAGGATGAACATTTGTTTAATTGGTATCTGATGTAACAACCCATCCGGTCGTTATTAGGTGTTCTGCACCCCACATACAAAAACCAAGTGTATCGACATAAGATTAGTCCACGGGGGAGTTTTAAGTTTAGTATTTTATCATAATTGAATTAGATAAGAGTTAAAGAGTTGTGAGCCCAGGAAGGACGTCTTCACTGCAGTGGGTGAACGACCGCCATAATGAGCCCCGGAGGTATCAAAGATCCGGCTAAAGAAGATACGCGGATCGGTTTCGTGTTTAATAACTTTATTTTGGGATTTAACCCCTTTTGTCCACAAAACCCCTCTTCTAAGCCATCATTAGGGTATTTCCAAAGTAAAAAACTTGATGACTAGGGAAAAGTAGCTTTCTAAACATCCTTCGCGTTATCTTCCTTAAAGATTTCTCTATCACCGCGTCAGGCTCAAAGACGGGATGGTGGATATTCCATGAATGTTCGTGACAACTGCTCGACAATGAGGTAGGTTATGGTTTACTTTAGTTAGACTATAATTAGTAAATCGTATGTATGCTATAGAGTTGATGGGAGAAAGCATGATTAGGTCTTGGGACATGGAGTTCGGTTGGATATTGTTTAGGTTAAGATAGATGTTGATTTCTGTGGGCTCGTGCCATTAAGTGAATAAGTGAACCAAGATGCGCAGTTGATAGGCCAAAAAGGGAAGTAAAGTAGTGAATATGGTTTGTTATTGATCTAGTTAGCATGGTGGGGTATGTGCAATTACCGAGTTGGCCATAATAGATTCTTGTTGTACCATAGGTAAGGGCGACCTATTGCTAAATTATAGGTGTCCTCGTTGGGCATTAATTTTGTCGTTATTCTATGTACCGAGCATGCGGGAATCGTCAGTATTTACTTCCTTGTTGATTCGGAGTGATTCCTTATTCATGTTATTGATGAGTCGAGTCTGAGCCTTGGTATGGTTGTTGTGTGATGACTTGTATTCTTATTGTATGTATTTTCGTGGAGTATCTACATTGTTAGGAGGTTGATTTCTAAAGTCTTGCTATGACTCGTGACATGGTGACTTGTATTCTTAGGATTGATATATTGATTGTTCATGATCCTTATTGATTGTCAGAATGAAAATACATTGAGATGAGAATGAACATATAAATATGAAAAGGCACATTTGACAGGGGTGAGGATGTGGCCTAGTTATGGGCTCGTGATCCGAGATCAGTTTCGGAGCGAGTGGTACATAGATACCATGGGTCCTCCATAGGTCATGGTTATTTGGGCAAACATTACCATTTAGCATATATGTATGGATATGATACTAACATTGATTACATTGTACTTGTGTGTTCTTATTTGTGACGGTGGTAGAGCTGATTCCAGTTGGATGACATATAGTCATAGTTCATTCTGGTAAGTCACAATTGATTTCCTTATAATTGTGGAGATGAGGCATTTGCAAGTAACCTCATAGTCCATTGATAAAAAGAGAAAGGTAGATTGAGTTGACCCATTAGTGTGGCTAAGTGCTTGGGAGTACGTTGATTGATATCCTTGACTGCATTGCTTTACTTATTCTTACTTGGTACTCGATAAGTGGTTTGAGTCTGGTGTCCATTGTGGGTTGGGTGTTGATTGAGTCTAATTGCCTAACTATGAGTCTATCAGGTTGTGGGAGAAAGGGTAAGAATCAGTGGTCCCACTGTGTGTCGATCAATAGAGAGGTTGAGGTCTGTCTTTTATAAATTACCGGGGTTTAATTGGTCCAGGAGTCTATCTTGAATGTAATTGTGGTTGTCTGTTGGTCCTTACTTTCTAGTGTTGCATTGACATGTTAATGGGATACGAGCATGTGTTATGTTAGAACTATTTAAGTATGGGTAGGATATAAAAAGGTGTTACGACTGTACCCATCAGTTTATTTTATTTGATTTTATATCGTATTGCACAAACTAATCTTAGTCGACCTATGATGCTTACCAGTACGTGTGGTGTACTGATACTACTCTTGCTATATCCTTTGGAGTGTAGATGTGTTTTAGGTTGCTGCTTGAAGGTTTCATTAGTCGAAGTGGCAGATATCTTGCTATAGCTTCTGTACATCTCATTCCGAAGGCAGAAGCTATGTCTTTTTAATTATGTTATCTTTCTGTAATTTAGAAGCTCTTGTACCTGTCTAGACTAGATCTTTGGGAAAGTTGAATTGTTTTAAATAAATAAAGAATGTCTTCATAATTTCACTTTATTTACTATCATTGGTTACATTTGCTTTCAAAACCACATTACAAAGGGGTTTGGTTGGTAAGGGTTCACCTATCAGGTACCAATAAAGTAGGTGCCCGCACGACCCGCAATTTGAGTCGTGACAAATTACCTCAACGGTGTCACAGTTCCTTTCACAATCATCATAAGGCATTCATCAACCATCCATGAATGAGTAAATAAACGCAAACATGGTAAATCCATGAAATCATATGCCAATGAAAGTACGAAATCACGATGCCTTATCACTTTCACAAATATGACAATATCGGGGAAATGTATCAACTACCATTTCCATATTACAAGCCAACTCACTTTCATAAGATATCAACAATATGGGAAATGTGTCAACTACTATTTCCATATCACTTGCCAACTCACTTTCACAGGATATCAAGAAATCAAAGAAATGTAGCAACTATCATTTCCAAACCATAACTATATCAATCCATCTCAAATCGCCATAGTACGAATACAAATACAGCATCACAATGCGTAAAGGCGACAAGCCCACATAATCAGAAGTCATACCAACGTAGGTAATATCCAACCCAACATCGTGTCTGAAGACCTAATCATGCTTTCTCCCGTCAATTCTACACAAATATACGTTTCGCTAATCAAAGTCTAACTAAAGTAAGCCGTAACGTACCTCAATGCCGAACAGGTGCCACGACTTAATACACTTGAGCCTTGCCTTTTTTCTTCTGAGAACCTCGAAACTATTAACGTCTATCAAGTACGAAGTCTACGTTAGAATACGAATCTAAGGATACCCATAATGCCATAGTTTCACCCAAAATCTAAAAGGGCAGCCCGGTACATTAAGCTCTCACTATGCGCGGGGTCCGAGGAAGGGCTGGACCACAAGGGTCTATTGTACACAGCCTTACCTTGCATTTCTGCAAGAGGCTGTTTCCACAGCTCGAACTAGTGACCTCCTAGTCACATGGCATCCAAAAATGGACCCAAAATAGCCAAACCTGAGCCATAAGGGCAAAATTATAATTTCATTGAAAGATCGGGTTCAATATAGTCAAAACAGTACTCTATTAGTCTAGACGAGTCCAATGATATCCACATTGCTATACTTTAATTCGAAATCCAAAATGAACCCAAAAAGGTAAATCCAAGGGCAAAATTGGAAATTTATTTCAAAATTAGTTTACCCATAACTTAATTAATCTAGATCCAGAAAACCCACTCAAAAAATCCATCATCTTGACCTTCAAAACCATGATTTACCATTTTTCAATTTTTGAATTCAAAACCCCAATTTTCCCAATCAAACTCGGATAAAATCGATAACCAACGAAAATAAACTTGAGGAAACATCAAAATAAAGGTTAGATACTTACCCCCTCGTTGAGACGAGAACAACGCCAGGAAAATCACCTCAAATGGAGCTCTAGAACTCAAGTTATGCTTAAAATACGAAATGAACGCAATTTGATTTTTAATCCACAGATATTTCCGCCATTGCGGGCCCTGCATGGTCCCCGGAAGTTCGCGACGGTGACCCATTGGGTACAACAACAGCTGTCCACACTAAAATGACCATAATTCCTCCATACGAAGGCGAAATGCGACGATTCTTTTTGTTATGGCTTCGTCGATACTGATCTAATAATTCAATCGAAACACAAAACAAAGATCGTTTGAAAAAATATGGTATCCTTTATGGCCAAAGAAACTATGGCGAAACATCAAATACGAGCGTGACACAATCCGAATCTCACCAAAATCATCATACGAACTTGTTGGAACTTCCAAAACATCTACACGGGGTCACTTTATAACGTCCAAATCCACTTCTCAAAGAGAAAGTGTACACGATCATCGCAGTATAATTTACCTCACTATGAGTCAGGGTCGAATCCACAGAGAACAATTTAAAGGCTATTTAAACAAGTAAAGAATTATTACCAACTAAGCAAAGCCAAACACTTTTTCAATAGTTGATTTTGGTTTAACAACTAACAAAGATAAAACTAACTAGAAAGCGGGTAAAATGATTAATGGCCACAAGTATGGATACAAAGAAAATTATGCTCAAGTAATGATCCAATGTATTTCACGATTTTACAACTAAGAGTGAGTTTAAGGTAATTAGATAATGATTTCTAAATCTCATCAAAAGTCTCTCGACCAAATTGATGAATATCATTGCTAAGCTTTCTCAAGCCTTAGAATGTAGAAAATATAAACAATCAATATAATCTCAACTAACTTTCCTATCTCTAGCTCAAGTTATTAGATGAGGTTTAAAGCTACAAATTCTTGTTAATTAATCTTTTCCAACTTCAATCTTCCTCTCTCTCGAGCTCAAATAAAAGTAAATGGGCGGGTTAGGGTTAGCTAATCCCTTAAGAAACATTAAAGAATAAGATTAATTAAAACAACATTAACTGACTTCATTAGCAATAAAAATCATTTAATACATGAGCAAAACAAGAGATTTCATCCAACTTCATAAATGAATATTTTCATAAATAAGATTAAAGTGATGGAATAAAATTCTACACACTTAGATATACAATACAAAGCAACGAATTGAAGAAAGGGTTCAGAAATTTATCATTAAAGTGCTCCAATCTTCTCCTCCAATAGGGTGGTTGATGAAACCTAGCTTCCAAGTCTTGTAAAAATGGCCAAAGATGATAAGAAAATCTCTCAAGTGTTGCTTTCGTAGTTCCTAAATTTTCCATTTTCAGATTTGTGATTTCAAAGCTCAAATAAGGATATCAAATAGCATGATTGGTTTAAAGCTCAGTCAAACTGGTAAAAAACTTTTATTCTCTCAGGACTTTATAATTCACAACTATGAATTTGCATTACAGTTCATGTGACATTAAGCCTCATTCATGATCATTCATCTGTTGAGTAGAATGACATAAGCAAGTGAACATTGATAAAGCAGGAATTAGCTTGTTCTAGTGACATTCGGCAAAACAATTACACAAAAAAAAAAAGTATTCATAAGCATAGCATTCAAATTACACATGTTGGAACATCCACCACGCTGGGATAATTCATCAAGTACCTGAGAATCATTCAAAAGTAGCTGACAAACACACAGTGACACTAGCACGATTGACACTCACAGTTGCTTGACTTAACACAGGCAGTCACAGAATCAATTAGTATCGCTCACCCCCCACCCCACACTTACTACTAATCAACTCCTAAAAGCGCTCGGTTACTCAAACTTCACCGGCGAATAAATTTTCCTCTCGGACAATTTATCGAACAAGTTGTGTGCAGAACTTTCATCAAATTTTTTATACCAATTATGCAATCAAATTTTCCTCCCATTTACTAGGAATTATAGTTCAAAGCAGAACAACTACATCTCAATCAACCAACAACACCAAAATTTCACAATTATGCTCTAGCTCCACATCAAACCAACCATGGAAAGAAAAGAAAAAGAAAAAAAAATCTACAAAACAAATGAAATTGAGAGGAGAGAGAAAACGAAAATCTAGAGATGAGGAAGAAGAAGAGAAAGAGAAACCATACCTGGTGGTGGCTGGTGGGTTAGGATGACAACATTGGCGAGATGGTGGGTGAATGTTGTGAAAGGTGAAGGGGCGGGAAAGTGGGAGTGTTTTGTGAACTAGGGGAAAAAAAAAAAAAAGGAAGGGCTGGGACTTATGTGTTAAAGTGCTAAATATTAGACATTTACTTGGGTACACTTCCTCACTTATTTTGCTCTCCAATTTACTGAAGTTATTTTTAGCACTTTTCTTTAGCTAAAGTTTAATTATACTAAGCTGGTTCGATTTTTACTTTTCTCCAAATTTCCTCTACATCTCAAATTCCTTAAAAACATGATTGGGCTCGCAAACTATTTCACGTAGTATAGGGACTGCTAAAACTGTTTTTCACTGCTTTGCAAGCTACTCCAAGTTCTTAACCTGTCCAAAAATAATTCTAAAAATTGTGAAACTTGGTAGATTGATATAAAATAAAAACAAAAACTTATCTAACAATTAAAATTGCAAAATTGAATTAAAAATAAAGGAAATATGGGTTGTCTCCGATAAAGCGCCGCATTTAACGTCGTGGCACGAAATGAGTTAACTTTACCACTTTTTCCTCCAATTGGAGGATATGAATTTTCGCCCCAACTTGAAATCAAGTTTATGATGACGCTCATGAGACGGTGGTAGAAAAATAAACGGGCCAACTCTCGGGTGTCGCATCTTGCACTTTTTGGTCTTTAAATAAGGGATTTCATTTTGTCTTATCGAACTTTCAAATTGCAAAATGTAAGGCTCTTGTTTTTCCTCTTAGCAATCCCACATGGATTCATGTGGTTCAATTTCCATATCACCACACAACTCCAATGTTGAAAAATGCTTGGAATGAGATCCAATGCACCCAAATTCCAAATTTGCCTCATCTTTGACATCCTCACTCAAAAATGAACTAGAGTTTTCAAAATCCATTTCGTGAAATTTTTTATGCAACTCTAGTATCATTTCTTCAATCTCCGCATCCTTCATTAAAATTGGGTCAGTTGGTTGGCATTCCACAATTAGCTCTTCAAAATCAATTTTGACCTCTTCTTCATTGGACACCAACTCAAAAAAAAAAACTACTATCCATTGCATTTTGATACTGGACATTATATGCCTCAATTTTTGTATTTAATTCGGCCTCCAATTTCCGAATAGCAATTTCAAGTAGCTCCACTTCTTGACTTTGCTCGACATACATTTTTATAAAATCTCCATCATTTGTGAAATGCCTTCACGGTGATCCTCATAGACTTCAAGTTGTTAAGCTTGATTCATAAGCCACTCTTGGCTCACAATTCCTTCTTTGTCAAGTTTTTTTTTCATGGTGAGAGTCATTCAAAGCTTATAAATATTTATCCATGGTGAGTGATATGCTCAAATTACACCTTTTAATAGCGTAAAGCGGACGATGTCAAATATAGTAACCCAACAAGGTTGGGGTCGAATCCCACAGAGAATATGGTGTGAAAAGTTTACTAAATAAGTATTATACTAGTCTTACGGTCCTAGTGTATTCCAGAAAAAGGGTTTTATAGGATTTTTGGTTTGTGGACTAATTTAAAGTGACTAGAAAATTAAACTTGTAAATATATGGGTAAAAAGAACCAAGGTTGTGTCCCCGTCATATAAAGTGTATGATCATAGGTATCGATCTTGATATACTTCTAATGGATTGTTTGTATGGATACACTTAACCTCTACGTGAATCTAGATTATTTCCCAATAAGAAAAGATTATTTCTTTCTATGCTTTTTCCAAAGATAAGAAAGTATGCATGAAGGACGGTTAATTATGGCAAGTAAATTCTTCTTAAACCTAAGTGAATTTATTAAACAAAGTTTAAAGGCTTGAGTTCTTGTTATTTGTTCTTACCAAACCCTAGTTATTTTCCCAAATAAACTAAAGTTTACGGCGTTAGCTAATGTTTGCAACCACTAACTCTATGATGAAAATGAAGAACAAACAAAACCCTAACAATCCATTATTCATCTATCAATCACAATCCCCAATCACAAAGCACCCATCTTTGGGTTCACAACCTTAGTAAAGAAATTTAACTACTCATAGAAGAAGAAGAATAACAATAATAAATAATTAAGATCATAATGCTTATGAATGATTGTTTGTAATCCCAAAAGACTTCAAAAACTATAAGTATTCAATGCTAAGGAAATAAAACTGAAATCTGGGGAATTGTAACCTACAAGAAACCCACATCAGGTATTTATAAGAGTCTAAGTCATGAAAAACACGTTTGACAAAATTTCCCCCGACGGCCCAATGTATAGACCGTAAATATTATACGGTCCGTAGAATCTGCAAATAGTCTCTGTAAAATCTTCTTCTGTCGCCCAGATATACGTTACCTTTTTACGGACCGTAAATATTCTACGGTCCGTATAATTGGTCCGTACATTCTTCTTTCCTTTGATACTTTGCTGGAACCGATCTACGGTGAGATTTATGGACCGTAAATAATGTACGGTCCGTACTTTCTAATTGAATTCCTCCTTCAGGTTTGAGGCCTTTCTGTCATTGAACTACGGTTGAATTGATGGATCGTAGATATTATTCGGTCCGTCTTTTGCTCCGCAAAATCCAAGCTTCAGTTAGTTTTCTTTCTTGAACATCTTTTTACGGTATTTCCACGACTTGCTCCCAAGATATGTTAAATACCTGCAACATATCACAAACACATCAAAAAGACCAAGACTTGCTCAAAAATAAGTAAAACTTATAGCCAAAAGCATCGAATGTGCCATAATTTCACGACACATCAACACCCCCAACTTAAAGTCTTTGCTTGTCCTCAAGCAAGTCATACAACACAACGACTCAATCTACCACTTAGATATCACAGAGTAATAATGTCTACATTGGTTTTGACTCTGAACTACCGGCATGCACGTTTCTCTTCCAAGGACCACCCCATTTTTCTATTTTCAACCAATTATGCACAACTCAAGAATGCTACGACTAACAATGATGCTTCAATGCATGACATTACATTATTGAACATATTATGATGCACACAAACGCTACTTTAGGCGGTCACTTCGTTTTGATCAATTTTTATCCTTGTGCCCTCACATAGACCAAAGAACGTCCCAACATACATATATACAACAATAATGGGACGAAGAAGAAAGGGAAGAGAAAAAACTCACCCTCACAAAGAAGTTCATATCTACACATTCAAATACCAGAAGCTTGCCCTAATTTTCTATGCTTTCATCCTAGGTTCGTTCAGTTGTGATCACATTAGGACTTGTTTCTAGCTTGTAATGTAGGCTTAGGGATGGGTAGGATACTTTTTGGGTATTAGTAACTAGCCCTCCTTGAACATTATAACATCTTTTCACCATAATTCGTCTCTTATTTAACCCTTTTATTTTCTCTCAAGTTTTCAACCTCGATGTGGTTTTATTCTTAATCAACTTACAATTCTTTTTGTGTTACACTTTTTTGATTTTTCTCTTTTTTTTCTTTTTTTTTTTCTTTTCTATTTTTTTTTTATATGCAACCACCACATCGAATCTCAACTAGCAAGCTCCACTATCCCCAGCTTATCTTTTTAACATTTACTTCACATTTATTTCACCCCAAACTTAGGCATTTTGCCTCATCTATTAGGAGGGAACGGGTGCGAAGATGGATTGATTTCACAAAAGGTAAGGTTTCATTATTGGCTAGCCAAGAAAAAGGTCAAAAAGGCTCGAAAAGAGGGAAAACTAGGGATATTTACAATTATATGGTCAGGCTTATTTAGGCAAAGTGACTATTTACACAAAGAAAGCCTACGATCATCTCACAACCAAACTAACTTTCGAATTTAAACAAGACCAACCGGGAAAGTTCTAAATTATACATGCATAAATAGAACAAAACTAACAACTCACACACATATTGGCATAAGGACGATCATATACAATTGTGACCTCCTAAGTATTCATTCGTTGCACACAATACCCCAATAATAATAATGTCATACAAAGATTCAAATCATGTCAATCAATAGTTGTTTCTAAGTATGCATTTTTTTCAAATTTTTGAGGGGTCCATAATTTTCAACACACCACAAACAACATGCCAACAGTTACAGAACACTACCAAATAAATCAAAACTACTCTACTCAACCTAAGCAACAACCTAAACATGCCGGTTTTAACAAAATAAAACCCCTCAGGAAAAGAACTCTAGCAAAGAAAAGTCGAGGGGGTTCCTAAAAACATATTTATACTACAATAACATCAAGTAGTCCCACCCCCAACTAGAAAATCATGCACTGCCCTCAGTGCATCCTTGAATATTTGTACTCTTCGTATTTATTTGATCATCTGCGTCTCTACGAGGTTTGTTGATTCTCCCATACCTTATTTATGATATAAAGATGCATAATAGTGAGATGGAAGAATGCAAATTCATCCTTCAATGACCTTGGTGTATAAATTCTTGAATATTTATTGAATAGGGGACAGAATCATGAAATTAGTCGGGGCGGGGATTTGGTTATGTTGTGCGTGAACATTGGACTCATGGGGAATGAGAATTAAAAACCCCCGCTGAGTCGGTGGGCATTTCGAGTGTCAATGTCTTAATTGATATAATAATTTGTTATGCTCACCAACTGTTCGATAAAATGCTTGAATGAGGAAAAGTGTGAATTCGGGTGAAGTATGAGTAACCCAGTCATGATAATGAGTATAATAATGTGGTTTCATGTACAAAAAGTCATTGGTGTATGCTATGTATTAAAGGGAGGTCAGTTGAGAATGTGTGATAAATGTTATATAGAGGGCATTTTACGAGTCGATTTACGGACCGTATATTTTATACGGACCGTAAATATGGGTCGTAAAATACACTACTATATAATGATCCTGTTCTTCGCTCCCCGTTTTACGATACAACTTACGGACCGTAAAAATTTTATGGACTGTAACTTGTATCGTAAAACAGTTTCTTCAGTTCCCCAACTTACTGTCCCCAATCTACGATGCCTTTTATGGACCGTAAAAATTTTACAGTCCATAAAACTCCACCATAGAATATTCTAAGTACACCATTACATCTCTGTTACCAACTTACGGTCGCTTTTACGGACCATATGTCTTTTACGGTCCGTACAAAAAAAACTTTGTGTTTGTACATTATTATCCTTGTTTACGCCTTCGTTATTGTAGATACTAACATGTATTCCATAGGTATGGCTCCGAAGAACACTGTTAGAAGGGGTCGTGCCCAGGCCACAGGATAGGGCCAAGGATGAGGTCAGACTCAAATCAGGACGAGGCTCCGTGATCAGGACCATTTGAGTGAAGAAGACCAGGTTCTTATCGCACGACTCACGAGGCCACGTAGAGCAGTCCAAACTCCAGCAAACCCTTCCCTTCCCCCCGTCTGATGAGGGGTCCTCATCAAAGAACACCGACTCTAATAGTGATGGAGAGAAATCATCAAGCTCTCCTGATCTGCCCACTCAGGAGGAGGCGACTAACGTCTTTGGAGGAGTCTGATGCTTAGGAGGCGGCACGCCTAAATGAGAACAGAATGAAGGAGAGGTATGAACATGCTATTCGGTTCTCGGTCCAAGGTTCAAACGAAATATACGATAAAGGGCTGGAGCCCAAGGAAGGAGGACAGGGTTTCTGTTGGAGCATCTATGAGGAAAGGCGGATCAGTTTTGAGGGGTTGGAACATTTCCCCAACATACAGGCTGTCATTGATCACCATGGATGGGGTTTCCTTAGCCAACCACCCGGCACGTATATATCCTCTATTGTGAGAGAGTTTTATGCCAACTATGCCGCGGAGATAAACAACCGGTACAGGCCAGCCCAACAAGCAAAGACAGTCATACGCCTCCAGAAGGTAACTATTAGGGGAGTGAGGATTGATTTCTCCAGCAAAACAATCAACCGATTCTACTTCAGGGACAACTATGAGTCGCCAGCAAACACTGATGATTAGACTACAGAATGGCGGAGAACAAAATTGATATGTTAAAAGAATTACCGTGGGTAGCTATGGTGATTGCAAGAGAGAACCCAGCCTGGCGTACCAACTCTAGTGTGCAGATTAAAAAGAAAGATCTCTCAGTTGAAGCCAAATTCTGGTGGAGTGTCCTGCTAAACAGAATATACCCAACTCAGACAGATAATCAGCTTACTATAAGCCATGCAATTCTAGTGGCTTCCATCATGTCCTGGTATGCAGTTGATATAGGGAAATTGATAGCAGATGAGGTTCGTATACGGGAAACCTAGCCTGGGCTTTCTTTGGTTTTTCCACTTCGATTCTGGTCTTTTTTTGAAGGTCGAGATCCATAAGTTTCCCTCGGGACCACAGATTTGAGGCAAAACATGTCTATAGCTTAATCAAGAGCCAAGATGAAGATGTTAAGGCAAGGTTGTTGGCAGTCCGAGGTGGTGTGGCGGCACCAGAATTTGTACAATATGATTCTGACCAAAATGAGAAAGAGGAAATGACATTAGAGGAGACACAAGAGGGTCTTCAGACCGCCATCATGTGGCACCAGCTCCACGGCGGTCCCGAGTCATCGGGTCCCTCTTCGGCAACCCACGAGATTGCTACTAAGCCGGTCTCCACAACTGCCCCATCTGCTACCATAGTCACCCCCACATCTACAACACTTCCTAGGGGTGTAATGATTCCATTTAATAGGCAAAAATTCCATGACTCCTATGTAAAGGCTGACAGAGCTGATCGACAGATTGCTAGCTTATTAGAGGAGTTGGAAGGGGTTATATCACGGACAGTCCGGAAGGAGATGGAGCTGCTACAGGAGTCCCTCACCCAATCACACCATTAAATTCACTCTAGAATTGATGGCACTGAGAGGAGAGTCCTTGAGTTGGAAAAGGTGTCGTCAGCAGCTGAGATGAAAACAGTGAAGAAGGGTATTACACAGTTGAAGAACAATGTCGTTGCACTTTAAGTGAAGAAGGGGGGGGGGGAGAGTATTTGCGGATCCCCTCAACCACTAATGCCGATTGATTTGGCCTCTTTGGTGCCAGTGGTGCGACTGTCGAGAGAAGAGCCCTTAGCCCAAGATAGAGGCAAGAGGCCGAGATCTAGGGAAGATAGTGAGGGGCTAGACCCAGTTGAGCTAGAAGAGCGCCAGATGAAGAAAGCCACACGGCTATCTCTTGTTGACTACCACTACACGGGGGCATCGAGCAGTATAGATCCCCCCTTTGAGCGGATGGTACCCAGCATTATAGTACCTGAGGAGGCCGGGACAACTGTCCTAGCAGAGGACCCACTTCCACAGAGTCAATCGAGCCTCAGCAAAGACTATTGATCCGGCGCCCCGCCGATGCGATGTGGTGGGGGCACGGGAGAGGAGCATCGCGCTAAGTGCGCCTCAGGTAGTCCTAACCTTTGTCTTTTCTATGCTTACGTTGATGCACTGAGGGCAATGCATGATTTTCTTGTTGGGGGTGGGACCACTTGATGTTATTGTAGTGTAAATATGTGTTTAGGAACCCTCTCGGCTTTTCTTTGCTAGAGTTCTTTTTCCCGAGGGATTTTATTTTGTTGAAACTGGCATGTTTAGGTTGTTGCTTAGGTTGAGTAGAGTAGTTTTGACTTATTTGGTAGTGTTCTGTAACTGTTGGCATGTTGTTTGTGGTGTGTTGAAAACCCATGTGTAAGAAAAATTCTTGCTTCTTGCTTCAACTTAATCGGGTGAAAGAGGGATTATGGTGTTGTGGTGAGGAGTTGTGGTGTTGTATAAGTAGGAGTGTGTAACATATGATTGTGGGGAGTGAAAAGTGGAGGGATTTTAGGGATGTGATTAATGTGGTGGAGGGATTGTAGGGATATGTAGTGTTTGAGTTGGAAGAGAAGAGGAGCGGTTTAGTGTTTGATTTTGAAGTTGAAGCAAAAAACCGCGTAAGTATTTATTTAATACCCTAGCCGCTTTTTTATTTAAAACATACTTGTGCATTATCAATCTACGCTTGTATAAATTGTACGGAGCGTAAATTGTGGCGTAAAATCTTGCAATGGTGATTTGATCTGACGATCCTTGTTTTACGCTTCCATTTACGAGCCGTAAATATCATACGGTCCATAAATGTTGGCGTAAATCACGAACAGAAAGACCTCGTACCTAGCTTATAATCTACGCTTCCATTTACGAACCGTAAAAATTTTACGGACCGTAGATTCTCGCGTAAATCATCAATAGAGAACCGTCCCTTTGCTACCTCATTCTATGCTTCTATCTACGGTCCGTAAAAGATTTACGGACCGTAGATTCTGGCGTAGATTAACTCCAGTTTCTACACTTTGCATCCTGCACCAAAACAAACGTTACCCTATACACATCCTATCTATGTTACAAAAAAAAAAAAAATTACACATGGGTTGTCTCCCAAGAAGCGCTTGATTTTACGTCGCAGCACGATGGTGTTACCAATTTACACTTGGTCGGGACTCACCGAGTCATCATCCGTTCCAAGGTGCTTCAACCGATATCGGTCAACAATTCTATCCCCCAAAATCATACCATAGTAGTGCTTCACCCTCTACCCGTTCACCTTAAATGTCCGAGTTCCATCCTCGGACTTCAATTCAATTGCTCCATGGGGACACTTACCACTTCAAAGGGACTTGACCACCGTGATTTTAATTTGTTCGGTAGCAGCTTCAATCTAGAATTAAATAGCAGGACAGGATCACCCTTGTAGAATTCCCACTTCAGAATTTTCTTGTCATGATACTGCTTCATCCTCTCTTTGTATAATGCCGCACTTTCATAGGCCTGATAGCGGAACTCATCCATCTCGTTGAGCTGAAACAACCTGAGTTTGGTCACTTCTTCCCAATTCATGTTCAATTTCTTCAACGCCCACATTGCCTTATGTTCAAGTTCAACTGGCAGATGACAAGCTTTACCAAAAACTAGCTTGAAGGGCAAAGTCCCAATCGGAGTCTTGAAGGCAGTCCGGTAAGCCCATAGAGCATCATCGAGCTTGCGGGCCCAATCAGTTCTGTTCGCATTCACCATTTTTGCTAAAATGCTCTTTATCTCCCGACTTGAGACTTCAACTGGCCCACTTGTCTGAGCATGACAAGGGGTTACCACTCTATGCTTGACTTCATACTTCTTCATCAATCCCATAAAAGGCTCTGTGCAAAAAGTGAGAACCATCATGCTTTGATTATTGCCCTTGGGGTACCAAAATGAGTAAATATGTTCTTTTTGAAGAATCCCATGACACTCCTGGCTTCGTTATTAGGTAAAGCCACCACTTCTACCCATTTAGAAACATAGTCAACAGCCACCAAGATGTACTTCATGCCACCAGAGCTTACAAAGGGTCCCATAAAATCAATCCTCCAAACATCGAACACCTCAACTTCCATTACAAAGTTTATAGGCATCTCTTGCCTCCTACCAATATTCCCCTGCCGTTGGCACTGATCACATGAACAAACCATCAATTTAGCATCATGAAAGAGAGTAGGCCAATAGTAACCTCATTCGAAAACCTTTGCGGCAGTCCTCGTACCCTTTATGATGTCCCCCAACTGGAGAGTCGTGGCAAGCCTTCAAAATCTCTAATACCTCACCCTCTGGAATGCAATGCCGAATAATGTTATCAGTGCAAATTCTGAATAAGTATGGCTCATCCCAATTGTACTGATGAGAATTGCGCAAAAACTTCTTCTTCTGATAAGATTTGTTCTCGTCAGGAATGATATCAGTCACCAAGTAATTAGCAAAATCTATATACCAAGGTTCCACTTGTATGGACACCACCAAACTTTCTCATCTGGAAATGCATCTTTAATATCAAGTTCCTCTGTTGGCACCCTAGTTTCCTCAAGCCTAGAGAGATAGTCAGCAACCTGATTTTCGGACCCTTTGCGATCTTTGACCTCGAAATCGAACTCTTGTAACAAAAGGACCCAACGAATCAGTCGTGGATTAGCTTCCTTCTTTGCCATAAGATACCTCAACGCAGCATGGTCAGTGTACACCATAACCTTAGACCTCAACAAATAGGACTGAAACTTCTCAAAAGCATATACTATAGCAAACAGTTCTTGCTCAGTCACCGTGTAGTTCATCTGCGCCGCACTAAGAGTCCGTCTAGTATAGTAGAAGGGTGCATAATTTTATTGTGCCTCTGGCCAAGCACAGCACCAATCATGAAGCCGCTCGCATCACACATCAACTCAAATGGCAGGGACCAATCAGGAGTAACAACAACATGAGCAGTAATGAGGCGCTCCTTCAATTCATCAAATGCCTTTTGGCACTTGTTATCAAACAAAAACTTAGCCTCTTTTTCAAGAAGCTTACATATCAGGTTAGCAATCTTGGAGAAATCTTTGATGAAGTGCCTGTAGAACCCAGCATGTCCCAAGAAACTCCGGACACCTTTAACTGAGATGGGTGGAGGAAGTTTTGCAATCACATCAATACTCGCTTGATCGACCTCAATTCCCTTTTCAGAGATTTTATGACCGAGGACGATCCCTTCCTTCACCATAAAGTGACACTTTTCCCAATTTAGCACGAGATTTGTCTCTTCACATCTTTTCAGCACTTGACCCAGATGGCCAACACAATCATCAAACGAATTAGTCCACAACAAATAAATAATTCATAAATACCTCTAAGAAGTCCTCTACCATGTCAGAAAAGATCGACATCATGCACCTCTGAAAAGTGGCTGGTGCATTACACAACCCAAAGGGCATTCGGTTGAACGCAAACGTCCTATAGAGACATGTAAAAGTCATCTTTTCTTGATCTTCTAAGGCAATATTGATTTGATTTTAGCCAGAGTATCCATCTAAGAAGAAATAGTAAGAGCTCCCAGCCAGCCTATCCAGCATCTGATCTATGAACGGCATCGGTAAGTGGTCTTTATAAGTGGTAGTACTCAACTTCTTATAGTCCATGCAAACACGCCATCTAGTAACTGTACGAGTGGGAATTAGCTCATTCTTTGCATTAGGCACCACAGTGATACCTCCTTTCTTTGGAACACATTGAATAAGACTCACCCACTTGCTGTCTGCAATCGGATACACTACCCCAGCATCCAACCACTTTATGATCTCCTTTTGCACGACCGCTTGCATGTTCTGGTTCAATCTCCGCTGATGTTCAACACTCGGCTTGTTGTCCTCCTCTAGTTGAATTTTATGCTCACAAATACCAGAAAGAATACCCCAAATGTTTGCTATAGTCCAACCAATAGCACGTCTGTACTCACGCAAAATCTACACTAAACGCTCAATCTGTTCCTCAATCAGTAATCTTTGAAACGATCACTAGTAATGTCTTGTTCGAACCAAGGAACTCGTACGTCAAGTATGATGGGAGTTGTTTAAGCTCAACTTTGGTGGCTCAACAATAGAAGGCTTAGCTGGTGGAGTAGTTCTATTTGCAAAGTCAAGATCAAGATTTCTTGGGTGGTAAGTATAAGAACCCAGACCCTCAAGCTTTTTAAGTGTGAATTTTGGCTTGAGTCTGTGTCTTTCTTGGGTCACGTGGTGACTGGTGACGACATTAAAGTAGATCCTCAGAAAATCTCAGCGGTTAAGGATTGGCCTAGACCAACTAGTGCGATTGAAATTCGTAGTTTCTTGGGTTTGGTAAATTATTACAGAAAGTTTGTGGAAGGATTCTCGTCAATAGCCTCTCCCATTGACTAAATTGACAAAGAAAAGAGTTTCAAAGAGCTTAAGACAAATTTTGTTTCGGTGATATATACTTCTAGAATTGAAGCTTATGAAAAGAGTTTGCTTATGATTCAGAGCTTAAGACAAGGTTGACTTGGAATTGGCGGCACAGAATTTGACTTTTTCATAAGCAAATGTACTTGGTGCTTTCGTATGTAGGATCTATAGTGTATTGTGATGCTTCTAGAATTGATTTCCAAGTGTGTGTATTGATGCATAACTAAGGGCAAGGTGATTCTTCTTTTGATCAATCAAAAACCCTTCAAACGTATGGGTAATTTTGAAGAAGCATCAACAATGAAGAATTGCTACGAGCTTGATGACTTATGACTTGGAATTGGCGGCGGATTTATTTGCTTTGAAAATTTGGCGTCATTATTTGTATGGTGAGCATTGCGATGTTTTTACTGACCATAAAAGCTTGCAATATATCTTTAAGCAGCGAGAGTTGAATCTCAGACAGCGGAGGTGGTTGGAGTTGTTAAAAGACTATGACTTGAATATTTTGTATCATCCTGGTAAGGCTAATGTGGTTGCTGATGCTTTGAGTAGAAAATCTATGGGCACGTTGGCTTATTTGCATTCACATGACATGCCCATGGGGGAGGAAATTCAAAGACTTGCTAGTCTTAGGGTCAGACTTGATGAAACTGAAGGTGGAGAGTTAGTGGGAATCACGCCATCACGGTCTGATATTATAGAAAGGATAAAATCCAAGCAATATGATGATGAACTTTTAGCAAAGCTGAGAGATGTAGTGGAAAGGGGTGAGTACACTTCATTTACTGTTGGTACTGGTGATAGTGTTCTAAGAATGCAAGGACGATTGTGTGTTCCTAATGTTGATGGTCTTCGATAAGAATTAATGATGGAGGCTCATAGTTCTAAGTATTCGGTGCATCCGGGATCCACCAAAATGTATAAAGACTTGAAGCAGCACTATTGGTGGAAAAGCATGAAAGTTGATATTTCTAACTTTGTGGCTAAGTGTTTAAATTGTCAACAGGTGAAAGCTGAACATCAAAGGCCTAGAGGCCTGGCTCAGAATATCGAGATTCCACAGTGGAAGTGGGAGGAGATCAACATGGATTTCGTTGTGGATTTACCCCACACAAAGTCCAAGTTTGATTCGATTTGGGTGATAGTGGATAGACTCACAAAGTCTGCCCACTTTCTCCTTGTGAAGACATCACATATCGCGGCGCAGTACGCCAAGCTATATCTAAAGGAGATAGTTAGATTACATGGGATTCCGACATCCATCATATCGGACAAAGGTACGAAATTCACTGCTCATTTTTGGACATCCTTTCAGGAAGGTTTGGGAACTAAAGTGAACTTGAGCACTGCCTTTCATCCTCAAACTAACAGGCAGGCACTGAGAACTATTAAGACGTTGGAAGATATCTTTGAGAGCCTGTGTTATAGATTTTGGAGGAAATTGGGATAAACATTTACCTCTTGTGGAATTCGTGTACAACAACAGTTACCAAGCGAGTATTCAAATGGCTCCTTATGAGGCTCTTTATGGGAGACGTTGTCGATCTCCAATTGGTTAGTTTAAACCAAATGAAGTAGAGTTGTTGGGTCCTGACTCAGTTCATGAAGCAATTGAGAAAGTTAATCTTATTGTACAATGACTTAAGACAGCTCAGAGTAGACAAAAGTCTTATACGGATATGAGGCGACGAGAGCTAGAGTTTTCTGTTAGTGACAAGGTGTTCTTGAAAGTATCGTCGATGAAGGGAGTAATGCGGTTTGGTAAAAAAGGCAAGCTTAGTCCTCGTTTCATTAGCCCTTATGAGATTGTTAGGAAAATTAGGACGGTAGCTTATGAATTAAAGTTGCCATCTGATATGGCCATGGTGCATCCTGTGTTTCACATTTCGATATTGAGGTTGTACGAGCCTGATCCTTCCCATGTGTTGAACCATGAAGAGATGGAAATTAATGAAGGGCTATCTTATGAGGAGGAAGTGGTTCAGATTCTAGATCGTCAAGTTAGAAGGTTGAGGACAAAAGATGTAGCTTCAGTTAAAGTGTTATGGCGGAACCATGACATAGAAGAAGCAACTTGGGAAGCAGAGGAGGACATGAAGAAGAGATATCCTCACTTGTTCCCTATGGCAGGTATGAGCTAGCGTTTTAATTATTCATAGATGAATCGTTGTGTTTGTTCGAAACAACTTGTGGTTTAGTGAATTCTTTCGAGGCTATGATTCTCATTCGAGGAGGAATGATCTTAAGGGAGGGATAATTATTTGGGCCCACTCGTTATCAATGGGATCAGGGGTCCTTCCAGCAAGAAATATATCGAAGAGTGGCCACTACCAGGTTCGCTACCTGGAGTACGGTTATGCCTAGCTATTCGGGAGGAAGGATAGCCACCGTGAAGTACATATTCCGGTGTGGTGCAGTGTGACAAGGGAACCTCTACGATCATCCCTTCGATGTGCTTGATTTTTGGGCCTGTATTGCCATGTGTGATATTCTTATTCTTTCATGGAAGCATTCTTTGATAATCATGATCAATTTAAAGGCATATTTCAAAGTTTGTAACTTGACAAGAGGCTTAATCGGTTTTGATAATGCTTATTGAGATACACCAGTTGAATAACTAGTTCTTTACGTTGATTTCATACGGTTTTCAGAACTGACTTCTTTACGTGTTATTGTACTTTATTTTTATATTAATTATTGAGTACATAATTCTTGAATGAAAAATCTAGGGTTTGCAAAGTAATCCTTCTCAAGGTGACTCAAGCTAGGATTTTGGGTGTTCTTCGTTGTAAAAGTAAATTGTTGAATTACATAAGGCTTAATTAAGGTATGTCTTTGTTGAATTACATAAGGCTTAATTAAGGTATGTCTCTTTTTTGAAAACCTTATTTTGGAATGTATGTCTCCCTTCCCAAGAGTTCTTTATTCAATAAAAAGGTGATCTTTCCATACTTTTGAAACCCTATTTCATGCTTTGATTATGGTTAGTGTGCGTGAGGGGACAACCCCACATTAAACCTTGATTGTATTATAATCTATACATGTATACGTAATTTTAATTGTTTTCCTCTACAAGAGATGGTTAAGGGTTGGTAATGGTGTTTTATGATGAACTATGACAATTGAACCTTGTTTAAGGAAGTGGAAACATTTTCAAGATTATCAATGAAACGGTGTATCTTTGTAATGACATGATGAACTTAAATGCTAATTGATGATTTGACTACCTTGAGATAAATTGTGATTCGGCTTCTATGCTATGAATTTGTTGTTGTGTTTAGCCTAGCTACTGGGGAGGAAGGGATCCTAGTGTGGTAATTGCCTAGCCATTCGGGAGAAAGAGTGGCCACTATCAGGTTCGCTACTCGGAGTACGGTTATGCCTAGCTATTCGGGAGGAAGGATAGCCACCGTGAAGTACATATTCCGGTGTGGTGCGCTGTGACAAGGGAACCTCTACGGTCATCCCTTCGATGTGCTTGATTTTTGGGCCTGTATTGGCATGTGTGATATTCTTATTCTTTCATGGAACTGTTGTTGACAATCATGATCAATTTAAAAGGTATATTTGAAAGTTGTAACTTGACAAGAGGCTTCTTAATCGGTTTTGATAATGCTTATTAAGATACACCAATTGAATAACTGGTTCTTTACGTTGATTTCATACGATTTTCAGAACTGACTTCTTTACGTGTTATTGTACTTTATTTTTATATTAATTGTTGTCCCCGAGGCACTCACTGAGTACGAAGTACTCAGGCATACCATTGTTGTTTTTTATGGTATGTTAGGTAACGGAGAAGAGCAGGTTCTTGACGCTTCAGGCGCTTAGGAAGGACTTGTTGTTGCTGCTGAGTTGGTGAGCTCACATGCTCATTCGTGGGACACCCTGATTTCATTTATTTATTATTTAGTATTTTAGCGGGCTGCGTCCCGATGTGTAAAACAATCATTCTTTATCTTAGAAGCGCCATAGTATACATTCTTGTGGGTAGTTGTCGAGTTGTTTAACTCTTGGGCATGTGATTTTTTTAACTAAGCTTTATAATATTATAAAGACTTCCGCTAATTTTATCCTTACATCATGACTCGTTTGAATTTTTATTATAAGCTGTTGGAGGCGAATGTTGAACCTGGCAGGTTCAAGTGTTGTTATTGCATCGTTTAGGTTCTTTCGATATTGTTCATGACGTCGGATGCCGGTGACGTCTAGGGTGGGTTTTGGGGCGTGACAGTATTGATGCAGCACGGTAAAGTTATTGCTTATGCTTCAAGACAATTGCGGAAACATGAGCAAAACTATCCAACCCATGATCTAGAGTTAGCTGCTGTGATTCATGCACTGACGATGTGGAGGCATCATTTATATGGTGTTCAAGTTGATATTTATACAGATCATAAGAGTCTTCAGTATATTTTCAAGCAAAAAAAGTTGAATTTACGGCAAAAGCGATGGTTGGAGCGGTTGAAAGATTATGATGTTAGCATTCTATATCATCTAGGGAAAGTGAACGTTGTAGCTGATGCTCTTAGCCGTAGATCTATGGGTAGTTTATGTGATGTTCATCCAGAGAAGAGAGAGTTAGCTAGTGAGCTTCAGCAGTTAGCTAGCTTAGGAGTTCGGTTAATGGACTCGGGCAATATGGACTTACTATTCAGAAGTCAGTTGTTTCGTCATTAGTAGTTGAGGTGAAAGAGCGCCAGTATGAGGATTCCATGTTGGTTCATTATAGGGATGTAGCGGTTCGATATTTTTTTCGATTCGTATTTGATCTTGCCTCATTTAAAAAGAAAAGTGTCCCGGAGAAGTACAGTTGTCAAACGTACCGGGAAAAAGGAAAAATATACCTCTACGTGATGGTGCTCTAAATGGACTTTATTTTTTAGATTTGCCACTTAATTTTTAGGAAATTAGGAAAACCAGTTCGAACAGGGTTCATTTAAAATAGTTAAATTTTAAAAGAATCTTAATCTAACAAAAGTTTAGGTAAGGGTTCTGGTGATCCCCAGGGGAAGTTGTTAGGCACCCCAGTATTAAGAATCCGTAAAATACGGTTGACCTACGGGTTCTAATAGTATGCCTTTTTAGATATAAATTGCTCGTGACAAAAACAGTTTTTGTTTCATATTTCCGCAAATAGAAATTAGTCATTCATGCCAAAAACACTCCTTTTCAAGAAACAAAAAATGGTAGAGTTTTGCCCAAAATTGGGCGTTTTTTTGATTTCGGACTAGAACACCTAGGTTAAAACTCAAAGGCGTTAACCCAAGTAGAAGCCTACGTAAGCCCACCCGAGTTTAGAAAAAGGGTTTTTAGAAAAAAATGTTTTTAAATGTAGAAAATAGTTTTTATGGGCATACTAATATACTCCATAGGTTAGCCATATTTTTAAAACTTTTATCCAATTTTTGGTTTTAATCTTTACAAAAAGTCTCAAAGTTAACTCATTAGCCTTTTTAATAGTCAAAACAGTTCACCTAAAATGATAATCCAAGTTTAACAAAACATCTTTTCCAACTCAAATTTTAAATCAATCATAATAGTCTTAACGTTTGCATATAAGTTCAAAATCATATCAAAGGCATTCAAAATCTTCAAAATCATCCGCAATCCTAAATTTGCCTAACGATTTTTTTTTTTTTAATTTTGAAAATCAATTTTAGCAACTCTTAGGTGTGATAATCTCATTCAGGGTTCCAACAAGCATACATATATGTAATCAATTAAATAATATAAAGAGTAGGGAATTGGGCCGACCAAGCCCAATAGAAAAATGCATAAAAAAATATTTCCGCTCCAAATTATGCTCCAATGCCTTGGTCCTTTCATGATAGGGGTTGACTCGATCTAGAAATATTAGTGGGCCTCGAAAGATCCACCAACAAATTGGGGAGGTCATAAATGATAGGTGTACAAAACATTAGTAATAGGCCGAAGTTAATTATTTAATTTACAAAAAAAAAAAAAAATGAATTACAATACTTTTAAACCAAGCCCATAATTATCATACTTATAAATAAAAGGACAATTTATGCAAAAGGCCTAATAGTTGCTATGAATTAGTAACAAACTCACAAGAACTAAAGTTTTTTTTTAATATATATATATATATATATATATCAAAAGCTAGCAAGATTGAATAAATCACACTAAATCTATCAACACAATGTCAAAATTCTAACTTAAGATACTATTTTTCTTATTTTTGTCAATTTTAATTAACTTAAAATCACTTAACATTGTCAAAAACAGTAATAAATCCATAGAATACTCACTTAATCATGTAAACAAAGTTAGGCTAGCACATAGTCATTTTCAACTACACAAGCATCATAAATAATATATAATCTAGCACATAGTCCTTTTCAACTACACAAGCATCATAATAATATATAATCATAACTCAAAATGAAATAAGGGATGAAATCTCTTTTTCTTATTTTTATCGATTTAACTAACCTAAAATCACTTAATATTGTCTAAATCAAACTTCTAATTTATTTTCATTTTTTCAAATAATAATAAATCCATAGGATACACACTTAATCATGTAAACAAAGTTAGGCTAGCACCTAATCCTTTTCAACTACACAAGCATCATAAACAATATACAATCATAACTTAAAATGAAATAAAGGACGGAATTTTTCTTATTTTTTTTATCAATTTAACTAACCTAAAATCACTTAGCATTGTCTAAATCAAACTTCTAATTTATTTTCATTTTTTAGAATGGTATCAAATTCACATAATATCCACTTAATCATCAAGCAAGACTAAGCTAGCAAAGAATTATTTTTAACTAACACAAGTATCATAATAAATATATAATCATAACTAGAAATGAAATAAAGGATATCAATTTAACTAACCTAAAATCACTTAACATTATCTAAATCAAACTTCTAATTTATTTTCATTTTTTCAAATGGTATCAAAATCACATAATATCCACTTAATCATCAAACAAAACTAAGCTAGCAAATAATTATTTTTAACTAACACAAGTATCATAATAAATATATAATCATAACCAGAAATGAAATAACGAATAGAATGAGAGGTTACCTTTTGATGGGGCAACCTAAAGATCAAAATGAGGATTGGTTCAATCTACTTCAAGCACCAAACACTTCACAAATCTTTAAACCCTTTTTTCTTTTCTTTTTTCTTTTTTTTTTGTCTTTTTCTATATGTATATCTTATATTTGTATCTTTTGTTGCTAAGCTTTGAATATATAAATCAAACTTTAGCTTTTAGGATGCCAAATTTGAACTCTTTTTTTTTTCGTTTTTCTCTTTTTTCTTTTTTCTTTTTTTTTCATTTTTTTTCCTCTCTTTGTCCCAAAAATAGAAGAAGAAGATTCCCCTTTATTTCTCTAAATAACGTCCCCCAAGAAAAAAAAAATGATCTCCTTTTCTTAATGTCCATTCCTTCTATTTGAAGGCAAGCTAATTTAGAATTTCATAGACAAAAATAGACCATGTGGCCATAGCTTTTCCCCCCAAAATCCTTATTCAAAATTTCAAAAATCATCTAACTAAGCAATTAGAATTCTATGGACAAAAATAGGCCACTTGGTCGTACTTCTCTCCCCCAAAACCCTTATTCAAATTTTCAAAATCATCCAACTAAGCATTTAAAATTCTATGAACAAAAATAGGCCACTTGGCCGTACTTTTCCCCCCAAAATCCTTATTCAAATTTTTAAAATCATCCAACTAAGCATTTAAAAATCTATGCCGTACCCCCCCCCCCCCCCCCAAAAGACCTTATCCAGATAGTACCAACAAAGGTACAAGTGGATAAAATCCCCTTCTTATTTTTTATAAAAATGTAGCATAGTTTTTATATAGTTTTAGGTTAATTAGTCTAATACGCCCCTTATAAAATAATATTTTGACAAAATAAAAATGTAACGACCCGTTTGGTCATTATAGTCTCTTCGGCGTTTTCGCCCGTTTCTGAGCATTGATTAGCTCACTTTTGACCCGAGGGGACCGTTGACATGCTTCCCGAGGACTCTAGACCGAATTCGGGCAACTTTTGTGAAATATAGGCTTAAAGCGAAAAATGGTTTGACCCAAAGTAGACTTTTGGGCAAACGGACCTTTTTCAGAATTCCGTCGATTCCGAGAGGTCCCGATGGTCGTTTAGAACTCGTATGTGCATTTAGTTCGGTTCTCAATGCATTCGGATGCATTTCGGGACGATGGGAAATTGAAATTAAGGCATCGGGGGTTGACTCGGTCAACGAGACCTCCGTTAGAAATTTTGAGACCACGAGCGCGTTCGCAGCGTATTTTTGTGTAGGTCTGTGTGTTTGGTTTGTGAGCAGATGGCCTCGGGAATAACCCGGGATTTCGATTGAAGACTTAGAAAATTTGGGGGATTCTGGTATCTGGTGACCGCAACAGCGGCACCGCTGTGGCGGCCATGGGAATTATTGGGAATATTGTTGTGGCGGCCTCCCAGCCATCATAGTGGCACCGCTGTAGCAGCCCTGATACCGTTGTGGCAGTGACGGGCCAGTGTTTTCATTTAAGTGTGTCTTAAATAAGCCTTAGACCCTCATTATTTCCCATTTCGATATTTGAGCTTGAAGAAACTGCTCTTAAGGATATTTGGAGAATAATCTTGGAGGTAAATCTTGCCCATTTCTTCATTCTTCCTTAAACCCATTATCATGTTAGATTCCCCTTTTCCCTTAATAAACCTATGGTGATAAGAGTCGAAAGAGGGTTTGGTAGAACACTGTTCCTAAAATTATTAATGATAAAATTGGTGATGTTATGCTAGATATTGACTAATCTAAGCTTATTAATTATATACCTTCCACTTCTAACATTGAATTTCGGCATTGAACACTTAGGGTTTATACCCAAATTGGGGGTTTTGCTTGAAATCAGAAATTAGGCTAATCCTTGGGCTAAATCAACAATTAATGGTTGGATTATGATTGCCTAGTACTTAATTTGGTATTTTGCCCGCGAATTTCCCGTTTTGCCCTTGTGGGCCCGTTTCCCCAATTTCTAGGGTTAAAATGGACCGAATTGAAATAGTAGCAATATTAGTATTGTTTTCATGATTTCTAATATAGAATTCGATTATGCTTAGACTACTTTGGTTCTGAGGTTCAATGGAAGGGCAAAGCAAAGGAGTGAGTTATTTGTGTTGCGGTTTGGCAGTCCAGGTAGGTTATGGCTTACCTTTGGTGAGACTTCGTATAGCAAAGCACATATTTAGATATGATGTCGGAGACAGCATGTGAACCTTCGGGTATGAAGTCGGGTTGTATATTGCCTTAGGTTGAGTCCTGTTGTGTGTTGGGACTACTCACCCCGTTATGTGTGTTTGATTGTTCTATTGTGATGGTTTGATGCCATGAGTAGTTGGTAGATATCGGAATCTGTGTTATTATCTTGACTGAGATAGGATTGATATACCGTTGTTGGTATTTGAACTATGATACATTGTTGGCGTACCCGTTATTGGTACTTGTGATATTGATATATTGTTGGCATACCGCTGTCGGTATTATGATATGATACATTCTTTGGCGTACCTCTTCATTGGTACTTGTGATATTGAACTTGATTATGGATAACCGATATACGTATTGTACGCATTCTCAAACATTCATGATGCATGGCCGATACTCGGTGATGATTTGGTATCGTTGATTGAGTAAACTGATATTTCGATAAACTCTTTACTTGAGTGATTGTGAAAAGGCCGATGTCCGAAGATCAATTCCGGAATTGTTGATTGTATGAAATTGATATTTGATAAACTCTTTTACTTGAGTGATTGTGAGAAGGCCGATGTCCGAGGTTCAATTCCGGAATCGTTGATTGTGTGAGATTGATATTTGACAGACTCTTTTACTTGAGTGATTGTGAGATGGCCGATGGCCGATGATCTATTCTGACATCATTGTTGCGTGACCGATTCCGATGATATCCCGGAATCGTTGTTAGTGCATGGATTCCCCGGGTCCCCTAGGGTGGTGCCGGTGAGACTCCCCTTATGAGCAATTGGCCAAGGTCCCGTCTGTCTGTTGGACAAAGATCCGAGATAGGTGGCACTTAGACTTCGCGAGTCACGTTGGGTTGTACTACCCAGACGTCGATATTTCCGTCCGGAGTACATGTGTACACCTTATTTGCAAGACATTACATTTCATTCATTCCATCATTGCACTTAATATTGTCTAAATCAAACTTCTAATTTATTTTCATTTTTTCAAATAGTAATAAATCAATAGGATACTCACTTAATCATGTAAACAAAGTTAGGCTAGCACCTAATCCTTTTCAACTACACAAGCATCATAAACAATATATAATCATAACTTAAAATCAAATAAAGGATGGAATTTTTTCTTATTTTTTTATCAATTTAACTAACCTAAAATCACTTAACATTGTCTAAATCAAACTTCTAATTTATTTTCATTTTTTAGAATGGTATCAAATTCACATAATATCCACTTAATTATCAAGCAAGACTAAGCTAGCAAAGAATTATTTTTAACTAACACAAGTATCATAATAAATATATAATCATAACTAGAAATGAAATAAATGATATAAATTTAACTAACCTACAATCACTTAACATTGTCTAAATTATACTTCTAATTTATTTTCATTTTTTCAAATGGTATCAAATTCACATAATATCCACTTAATCATCAAACAAGACTAAGCTAGCAAATAATTATTTTTAACTAACACAAGTATCATAATAAATATATAATCATAACCAGAAATGAAATAACGGATAGAATGAGAGGTTACCTTTTGATGGGGCAACCTAAAGATCAAAATGAGGATTGGTTCAATCTACTTCAAGCACCAAACACTTTACAAATCTTTAAACCCCTTTTTCTTTTAATTTTTTTTTCTCTTTTTCTATATGTATATCTTATATTTGTATCTTTTGTTGCTAAGCTTTGAATATATAAATCAAACTTTAGCTTTTAGGATGCCAAATTTGAACTCTTTTTTTTTTCGTTTTTCTCTTTTTTCTTTTTCTTTTTTTTGTTTTTGTTTTTGTTTTTCTCTCTTTTTCCCAAAAATAGAAGAAGAAGATTCCCCCCACCCCCTCTTTTTTTTTTTTTTCTCTCAAAAATGTCCCCCCAAGAAAAAAAAATGATCTCTTTTTCTTAATGTCCATCCCTTCTATTTGAAGGCAAGCCAATTTAGAATTTCATGGACAAAAATAGGCCATGTGGCCATAGCTTTTCCCCCCAAAATCCTTATTCAAATTTTCAAAAATCATCCAACTAAGCAATTAGAATTCTATGGACAAAAATAGGCCACTTGGCCATACTTTCCCCCCCAAAACCCTTATTCAAATTTCCAAAATCATCCAACTAAGCATTTAGAATTTTATGAACAAAAATAGGCCATTTGGCCGTACTTTTCCCCCCACAAAGACCTTATCCAGATAGTACCAACAAAGGTACAAATGGATAAAATTCCCTTCTTATTTTTTATAAAAATATAGCATAGTTTTTATATAGTTTTAGGTTAATTAGTCTAATACGCCCCCTCGTAAAATAATATTTTGACGAAATAAAAATTATAATACGTCGTTTTAAAATACGAGCTTCAAAATGAGCCCAATATTGATATACTTCCGAGCAATATTTGAAAATGTTTAAAAATGCGGTCAAAATGAGCCGTAATTTATATACATTTTTAATTAACAATTTTTCCGAGCTAGACGGAGCGGGATATGTATTTTCTTTTCAAATCACGTTTGTGAAAGTAAATAACTCGTAATTTCTTGTAATTGTTAATTTTTATGAAAATAATAATTAAACGTCAATTTTTGCAATTTTCTCTGGATTTTTAAATTTTAAATTTTAAAGGTGCGTCCTTGCTCCGTCTTTGACTCGGGAGTTTTGAAAATTAAAATACGCGTTTTATGAGGTGAAAATTAGGTGTCAACAAGGTATACACTTCCTCAGAACAAAAAGTCATCCTTTGAGATCTCTGCAGATGAAGTTCTCAGACGTCGAGGCAGATTGTGTGTTCGTGATGTTGTTGGATTACGTCGCAAGATTTTGGAGGAGGCCCATTGTTCCCGTCATTCTATTCATCCGGGAGCGACGAAAATGTATCATGATCTTAAATCCATATATTGGTGGGATGGAATAAGGAAAGACATAGCAGAGTTCGTAGCACAATATCCTAACTGTCAGCAGGTAAAGATCGAGCATCAGAAGCCTGGGGATTGTTGCAAGCTATGGAGATTCCGACTTGGAAATGGAAAGTAATTAATATGGATTTCATTACAGGCTTGCCTCGTTCTCAACGTAAGTATGATTCCATATGGGTAATCGTGGATAGACTTACAAAATTAGCTCATTTCCTGCCTGTCAGAACTACCTACTCAGCTGAAGATTATGCAAACCTTTATATCAAAAAGATAGTACGACTCCATGGCGTTCTAGTATCTATTATTTCTGATAGAGGAGTATAGTTTACAGCTAATTTCTGTAAGTCTGTCCACGAAGGTTTGGGGACTCAGGTGAGTCTTAGCACAGCATTTCATCCGCAGACTGATGGACAAGCTGAGCGCACTATTCAGACTCTCGAAGATATGTTAAGGGCATGTGTACTAGACTCCGGAGGCAGCTGGGATGATCATTTACCACTTATTGAGTTTGCATACAACAATAGCTATCACTCCAGTATTCAGATGGCCCCATATAAAGCTTTATATGGCGATCGTGTAGATCACCAATCAGATGGTTCGAAGTAGGAGACACTAAGTTAGTAGGGCCAGATTTGATCTAGCAAGTAGTGGAAAAGATCAAGCTTATTCAGGACCGATTATTGACAGCCCAAAGTCGATAAAAGTCTTATACAGATAATCGCCAACGAGATTTAGAATTCCAAGTCGGTGACTGGGTATTCTTGAAGGTATCACGGATGAAAGGCGTTATGAGATTTGGTAAGAAGGGTAAGTTTAGCCCTCGATACATTGGACCCTACGGGATTATACGCAAAGTGGGCTTGGTAGCCTATGAGTTAGATCTACCTTCAGACTTGGAGTCAGTTCACGCATTTTTCCATGTGTCAATGCTTCGTAAGTGTATTAGAGATCCTTCCAGAGTTGTACCTGTAACTGATGTTCAAATTACCGAGCAATTATCCTATGAAGATGTTCCCATTGCTATCCTAAACAGACAAGTTCAGAGATTAAGGACTAAAGATGTAGCTTCAGTTAAGGTTCTATGGAAGAACAGGAAAAAGGAAGAAATGACTTGGGAAGCTGAAGAAAATATGAAGTCCAGGTATCCACATTTGTTTCTACTCCCAGAGCAGGTTCAGACAGAGCCACCATTGTCTTCAGGTGCATAATGCTTTCTTTTTATAATTTCTTAGTCGTGTGAGGCCAATATTGTTGTTGTTGTTGTAGCCCTGTGAGGCATTGTATATTTTGGGTTGTTGTGACAAGATGGCAGTGGTATAGTTACAGAGGAAACTCTAGCAAAATTTTTGTAGAATCCCTAAGAGCCTAACATTCGAGGACGAATGTTCTTAAGGGGGGAAGGATGTTACACCTCTTAGTTTTGTACGTTGAGATTCGTTAGGTGTTAGTTGTCCCAATCGTGCACACTGGAGTTATCTTCTAGGATATATGAGATTATATGTGCCTATCTTATATTTATGAGGGTTTGAGTTCATGAAATAAGCTATGGAAGGATTTAAGAACAAGCGAATTAAGAAAATTAAGTTTGTCGGAACTTTGGGAAAACTTGGGAGAATTTTGGATAAGATTTTTGTTCCAACTTGAGAGAGGTATATCTCCTAGAATATTAGGAGTTTTTGTGTGTTTTATCTATCTAAATTGAAGTTCATTGAGTCTAGTTTCCAACGCAACAAATCGTTAGTCAATGTGACATCAGAGTAAAAAGTTATGGGTGTTTTAAGACAGACTGCTCGGGCAGAGAAATTTGATGGTTCAGTTTGACAGACCGCAAAACTTTCTGCGGCCCGTCAAATGAATTTTTTCCCACCGTAAAACAGTTCCAGTGAGGCCATTTTGGGTGGTCCATTTGACGGACCAATTTGACGGAGCGTCAAATATTCTGCGGTTCGTCAAAGTGGTCGCAAAAAGTAAGTCGGTGCTCGACTTTTTGATGTTATAAATTTGACCCAAGGTTCATTTTTCACCATTTCCATCTCAAAATTCATCCAAAACGCTCTCCTAAAGTTCATATGCTAATCAAGGCCTAACCCAAGAGGATCAAGGGATTCAAGTGCTAGGAAGCTCACTAGGGTTTGTAGAGTTCAAGAATTCCTTTGGTGTTGAAGTTGGAGGTTTCACTCTAGTGGAATAATTTGATCCAAGGCTTGTTCTTGTGTGATTAAGGTAAGTTTTCACATCTATTGCATGTTGTTAAGGTTGTTTGATTGTTATACAATTTGGTTGAAAGAGGAAAATGAAAAGAGAGTTCAAATATGAATTTGAGGATATTTTGAGCTATAAATTAACTTGAGTTATAATTTTGGCATGTTATGAGTATAATCTTGCTATGAGTGGTAATAATGATGATGAGGAAGTGTTGTATACAAGTGTATATGGAGTTGTGTTGAAATTGTTGTTATGGGTTGATTATGAAAAGGAGTTTTGGGATTGAATGGAACATAACTTGAATGAAGTCTCTTAATTATGGTATTGCTGATGATGTTATTGTTGATTGAGAGTTGTTTTGGAATTTGGTAGAAGTAGATGAAATAGGGGAAATGCTGTCCAATTTTCACTAGCTCACAAATTACTCTAGTTTGAACTTAAGAGTGTTTTAAGACTTAACCTTAGTATGAATCCTTTTGAATGTAGATTTGCTGGTTTGGGAGGAGAACCTTAAGTAATTAAAGAGACGTAAACGTATGTTAAGGCTAACCCTTTTTTTTCTAAAGGCATGATTCCCTTATTGTGAACCCGTACTTGATATCCATAATGTCTTACTTCCAAGAGATGCTAGAAATACATGGTTTTCAAGGTTCTTATGGTATTGTTGATAAAAGTTCTTCTTCATGATGATGATGATGATGATTTCATTTCTAAAGATATCAAAGCTTATATTTCTTAATGTTCTCATGACATTATTGAGCTTGTTCCATGATTATTGATTTCATTCCTTGTTGTTGGTCTCACCTGATGGAAGTTGTTCTTTCGAGGTAAGACATAACGATGATGATATTTCCATAGTAGAATTCAGAGGTTTACCGACCTTAAGTCACTCCGATAGAGTAATAACGTTTTATTTGGCCTATCATGCATGCTTTATATATATGTATGAATTTCTCACATCGCGCTGCGCTATAGACAGTCGGGCAGGCACGTAGATGTGCACACCACTGCAGTGGGTAGCTTATGATATCATCTCGAACGCGGGATGCCCGGACGTGAGAGGATGATGATATGATATATGGATCGGGCTGCATGTTTCGTAGCAATACGTATATACAATATGATATATGGATCGGGCTGCACGTTCCGCAGCAATACGTATGTGTGTGTGTGTGTGTGTGTGTATATATATATGGATGGAAGATTTTTTTAAGAGTTAAGCATGCATGACATCCTCCTTAAGAGGCATCCAGATGTACAGGTTATCTCTATTATATCATGTTACTTTCCATATCTTTATTATGTTATTACTCATGCCTTACATACTCAGTACATTATTCGTATTGTCGTCCTTTTATTTGTGAACGCTGCGTTCATGCCCGCAGGTAGGCAGGGAGACGGATCAGATCCGTAGGTGCTTCATCAGCTATCTCTCAGGAGCACTCCATTTGCCTTGGAGCTGTAGTCTAGTGGTACTATTCTTTTGTGTACATATGGGCACGGCGGGATCCTATCCCATCCTTATGATGTCATGCACTCCATGTAGAGGCTCGTAGACAGATGTATATAGCTAGGTGTCTTATAACCTCATCGGTTCATATTTTTGTATATCACTTTTGGCAGCCTTGTCGGCTTGTATATATGTGGGCATAGTTGATGATGATCATATAGATGAGCTATTATTTTTATGGATTCATGCCCTTATAGATTATGATGTTCATAGGTTATCTTTATAGTCCACCTAGAATGATAATGTGAAGCATGCTAAGAGGTGCTCGGTAGGTTAGCTCCGGGTGCCCATCATGGCCTTCCGGTTGGGTCGTGACATCCACTAATGACTCAAATCACACGCAAAACCTTTGGGAACCAAACCAATGACTTCATTAAGTCATAAACCACATTACGGACCTAATGGAACTGTCGGAATTCGATTACGGACACGTTTACCCAAAAGTCAACTATTGGTCAAAGATCTTTCACTTTAAGGCTCTAGATCCACAAATCCTACTAGAACTCGCCCGATGACCTCGGGAACCATGTCGTCCATCCCCATGGGTCAAAATCATATTAACGGAACTTGAGGAAGGGTCAACGGGGGTAAATGGGTCAAAAGTGCAATAACGAGTCGTTACAGGCTGCAACCTTTATATGTGAACAACTCTTGTTAAAATGTTCTCATGGCTCTTGTATCTCTTTTAATTAATAAACATTAGCCCCATCAATAAATTTTAAAGAAACAAATCTTTCGTGAACCAAAATATAAAACAACTTTTTCATGATCTCAAGACTATTTTCAAGTATTAATGTAAGCCTAATTCATGTCTTACAACCTTGAAAGTAATCCTTCGCGTATTTTCCTGCATATATACTACCTAATGGTATATTAACAAACCAATTTCATTTGGTATGCATGTAAGACACAAAATATGCATGTAAGACACAAAATATATATTATAGTTATATATATTGATTTCATAAATCATGAAGGATAGATAGTTGAAGAAATTAGTAAAGAAAGTAGAACCCGAATTTGCAGAGTAACTTTCTTCTCTTTGCGAAATAGCTTTTTTTTCTCTTTGCAAAGTAACTTTCTTCTCTCTGCAAAGTAGCATTTCTTTCTTTCTGGTGAATAA
This sequence comes from Lycium ferocissimum, assembly GCF_029784015.1. NCBI lineage: Eukaryota > Viridiplantae > Streptophyta > Magnoliopsida > Solanales > Solanaceae > Lycium > Lycium ferocissimum. The sequence continues at coordinate 57,866,965 of NC_081353.1, read as the reverse complement.
CACTTTTGGATTCTTCATAGAAGTGGCAGCCCCCACTTTATTGAATTTTTCTTCTATTGGTTGACTAATCAAAACACCGATGTTCCCTCTTCAAAGAGAGCACACCCAAAATATCAGAATTCAAGGGATCAAGTGAAATCTTATATATGAATATGCAGTATTTTTCCTGGAAAGCATTTTGTTTCTGGATTAATAATACTTTCTGCAATTTTTTTTTCTCACATAACAAAGAAGACTCCATTAAAACGGAAAATTACTATCCTAAAATTGTTGTAGAAAATTCAAAAAAATATATTGCAGTAAATTTGTTTTGAACAAATTTAATAATCAAAAGAGAGAAATCATGAAAGAGAATTCAATGAAAACACGGAATGAATAAGACACTTCTAGGAAACTATCGTTAGGATAGTAATTTCTCCCTTGTTTGTGCAAGTGAATAAAGGGAAAGTCCATCCTCAAGATATAATGCCTACTCTGGAAATCAAAGTTGCACTTTTTGATTTCTTATACCACAAGAACTCAACCCAAAAGAATAAGAGAGATAGAAAGACTATTGGAATAAGGATACACAGACAGTTCTGTTAGTATGAACATAAAGGCATTACTTTAGAGAATGACTAGAAAAAACTATTTAAAGCTTTCCCAAAAAACCTTTTATAGGCCAACTTGTACCCACTCACCAACGGATGCTTCCTTCTCAATTTTAAAAATAATAACTGTTGGATTATAACTGAAACAAAGAGTTAGCAGTGAAGCAACACAACTGTTAGATGTTACTAGTGAAAGCAAATGTTAGATTAATATTCAAACTATTCTTTATCTTATTATTTATTTATTTATTTACTTATATATTATTATTATTATTATTATTATTATTATTATAATTATTATTAAATAATACTTATATAATCTTATATATAACACAGGAATTATTCAACAAGACCCCTCCAAGTAGTTTCTAATTTTTTAACAATAAAACCACTTAAACTCTGTGGGCCCATATCCCCCTTGAATTGGTTCGATATGATACTAATACCAACTTTTCAGCCCAAATGACAGAGAGAGTGTATACCACTCTCTTAAAGAGAGTGATGAACGGAAAATAGTGACTAAAAAATTATTTTTGCAAGTGTATATTATAACTACACTTTTCTCATTTGTTCTTTTTGTATTTTTCCTTTTTTTTTCTTCTTCGCTACCTCCTGAATCCATACACTGCCGATAGTGTCATTCCCTCATCTTTCAAAAACTTGAAGATGATTCTTTCTTTGAATAGTTTGGGACGAAGAGGAAGGTGAGTTTTGTGGTGTTTATTGTGGATGGTGGATTGCTATGCTGGTGTAAGGTGGAGAAGAAGGTGGTGGAGATGCATATGTGCTGTCAAAATCCAAGCCATGAAACGATGGATCATTTATTTATCACAGGTACATTTGCAAAAGGAGTATAGAAATACTCTACTAATGCAGCTAGAATTTTTGGGCCTTTTGAAGTACATTAGAGAGTATTGAAATGGTGGAATGTTGAATGTGTAATTAAACTCAAATCCCTATTTCAAGCTGCTCTTGCTCTAATAATATGGAAAATCTGGAAGAGGAGAAACGTAGTCATTCATGGAGGGACAATGTCACACAACAATGTGATTTATGAAATCAATAGGAGTTTATACATGCTAGCTAAAGTCAGATTCCCTTGGTTGAAAAAAAAAAAAACCAGTGATATGACCTCAAATGGTACAATATCTAGTGGGGGTATAGATCTCAAGTGACTTACAACAGAATTACATGGTTAGGTCCTCCAACAAATCACTATAAATGCAATATTGATGGTGTCTCCAAAGGAAATCCAAGACCAAACTCAACAGCATTTGTATAAAGAATAGTGAAGGAAACTTAGTGCTGCTAAGGCTTGGAGCTATTGTAGAAGGCTTGCACTCTATTTCTCATCACTTAACTCTTGTGATCATAGAAACTGTTTCATTAACCATGGTGAAAATCATTGAAGGGAGATGAGATACACCATGGAACATTAGCATGGAGATCAATAGAATAAACAACCTGAGGAGAGGAGAATCAGTGTAATTTGTACACGAAATGAGAGAGGGCAACACATTAGTTGATTATTTAACTAATCTTGTTTTTTATTTTGGAGGTACTATAATATTTCAGAGTTTCCAGGCCCTTCCACCTATTGGAAGGAAGATCATCAACACAGAAAAGGCTCAAATCCCAAACCTCAAATTCAGAACAATCAGAAGAATAGTTCCACACTAAACTCTCAAGCATCTAAACAATATCATCACAGAAGAATATCAAGTATCTTCAAGAAGTGACCTGATCATCACTAAGGGGAGGGATAATTACTGATTATAGACTTGGATTCAATGTGTGATATTAACATTTATGTTCATTCTCTTGGATACATTTCTATGATTAGTAGGCATGTTCAACTGAGAGTCATTACTTGAAGTCTCAATATAGCTTTTCATAAGTTACAACCCAAATCTGCTACCTAGCTGCACAAACCGTTCCTGCCAGAAGAATTCTTCTACTGCTCTTGATTTAGAGCACCTGATAAGAGCTTTGAGGTGTCAACATAGGATTCAAGTCAAGCCAAATGAATTTCTATCGTAGCATAGCTTGGATTGTCATTTTCATGTCTCTTGTTTTGGTTGTAGTATAGTTAGATTATTTTCGTCATTTTTCTGATAGTTGTTGCTTTTTTCTTCCAATTTGATTCGGTAAGAATATTCTGATATTAATGCATTGATCACTAGACAATTTGTTTAGTTGATCACCTTTTTGCCCAAATAAATAAATAAATAAGTCGTGTATTGAGTTAAGTGGCGAGGACATACAAATTGTATCAATCAAAGTTAAATTATGAATTCCCATGTTAGTATAACTCTTTTCAACAATTCAAAATATGTTCCCGTAGAATATTAAGAGCACATGTGAGATATTTTCATTTACTCAATATAAGAAAAAAAGAAAGAAAAAACATTGTACTAAGCACAAAAACAGTGTGCTATGGCGATAGAATTTCAAAAACTGTGTGCATGGGGCCGATAGAATATATTATAGTTTATGTTTATTATATTATAAATTTTATATTTTTTTGGTATATTAAAAATAACTAAGCAAAAATCTTAAGCTCTTTGTAAGTCACATGACAAAAATCAGTTAGGAGAAGAAATTCCATATCCTTTAGCGTATTCTCGCAGATTAGCAACTCTCATCATGCTTGTGACCTTCAAGTACCAAAAAATTTGCATATTAATTCACCTCCGTTCAAGACAAATTTTATACACCATTACATTAAGGTAGTATAGCTAATTTTTAATAACTAAAAGATATAGTAATAATTCTAAAACTAAAATAAATGACAGAGTAATTGGGAAAATCACACTGTATGGTTCTGAAGGGAAAATATTTAACGGGTTTATCCCGTTTTTGAATTTGTTACTAGTTTTAGCCAATATTTAAGTTTGTTACAGGGTTTAGCTCATATTTGTGAATAACACCTCTATATAATAGTAAAAAAAGTCGGCTATGTGGGTGTAAAGTGAAATATGGCTACATGAACATAATATTTTATGTTGGGCTGTATATTTTTGAAAATATTTTATTTCCATTCTAACTAGATAGAATAGGACTATATAATATAATGAAAAAAAGGAAGAAGAAAAGCGAGCATGAAAAAGTAAGTAATGTCATGCACCACCGATTAGCCGCTTCGTCTTAGCTAAAAAAGAAAAAAAAAAATCCGATCTCTAATCATTTCCCTGCCAATACCCACATAGTGAGTTTCTTTCAAACCCTAATTATTTCCCTTTTCATTCATTTGTTTTTGTTTTTCCAATTTAATCGACCGATCTTTATACTGGTGTGCAGGAACTGGTAACAAATTTGTAAAACTTTTCAGCTTAATTATACTACTTGTGAAACTCTTATAGTAATTTGAATTATCGCAATTTAAGACAAAGTGAATTTGCTTGTGTATTATGTTTCAATTATTTTCTTAACCCTTCAGCTTATACTATGGAAATTTACTTCCCTAAAAAGGGATACTTACCTAATTGTACTCTTCGTCCATCTAGTTTACCAAACATGGCCGAAGTATACACTGTTTATACACATAGGCTGTAAAAGTAGTGTATAGGTATGTATATTATATGTATAGGTACGTATAATTTATGTATATTTAGTATATTATTTTGTCCCTACCTTGGAGAATCGTGTTCGAATCCGCTGAAAGACAATTTAATTCGATCATAATGCCTTATTTCTTGATTAAAAATTAATAAATATTTGGTATACTTTATCCGCTACCTGTACACTGTGTACATATTTTGTAAACTAGATGGCCGGATGGTAACTGGCTGCAATTTTCCATAAAAAATATTGTTGCAATATGTAAGAGCCAATTCTGTTTAAACTATCTGTTCAGTTCTATTATGTAATTCTGGCTTCATAGTATCACTCTGTTCTGGTAGCATATTTACACTAGATAAAAGGGTATTGATGCATAATATTCTCAGCAACAGAAAAATAATAGTGAGATTGTTCTCATACATAATATTCTGAGAAACAGAAAAAGGATAATGATACATAATTTTTTTTTTTTTTAATGACCGAGAAATTCGTGTGGGGCCAACTTTTAGGGGATAATGGATCCGCTCCTTTACCCTTCTCCAATTAAATACCAGGCTTAGTTCGCATGATACATAATATTCTTAATAACAGTTGTTTCAACCGCCCCGCTTTAGTGTTATTTCCTTTGGAGGTTATGCAGTGTATAACTTTGAAGTAGTTGCTATGTAATTCTGGTTTCATAGTATCACTCTGTTCTTGTAGCATTCGTTAGACTAGATAAAAGGGTATTGTGATATTGTACTAATACATATTATTCTGAGAAACAAAAAAAGGTTAACGATAGATAATACTCTCTCCATTTCATTTTAAATGTCGTTTTAGCTTAAAAAGATTGTCCCAGAATAATTGGCACTTTAGCAATTTAAGACTAAAGTTGGCTATTGTTTCCAACTATACCCCTAGCACCCTAGCATTAAAGAAGTTCTTTTTAATAATGTCTAATCCTCAAAAAACATATACTCCTTCCGTGCCAAAAAGATTGTCCTCTTTTGACTTGGCACAAAGTTTAAGAAATAAAGGAAGACTTTTGAAATGTGTGGTCCAAAACAAGCCTTAAATATATGTATGGTTGTAAATCATCTCATAAAGTTAAATTGTTTCTAAATATAGAAAGGGGACAATCTTTTTGGGACAGACTAAAAGGAAAGGAGGACAATCTTTTTGGGACAGAGGGAGTAATAAATAGGGGTAACTTAGTAAAGAAGTTCTTGTATTTATTGTTTTTCTTAATGGGCGTGAAATGAGCTAAAAAGACAGTTAAAATGGGATGTAGGGAGTATTCATTTTCTTTATGACCGAGAAATCTGTGTGGGTTCAACTTTTAGGGCCAACTGCAACCTTCGAAACTCGGGGATAATGGGTCCGCTCCATTACGCTTCTCTAATAAAATACCAGGCTTAGTTTGCATGATACATATATTCTTAACAACGGCTGTGTCAACTGCCCTGCTTTAGTGTTATTTCTTTTTGGAGGTTCCGTAGTGTATAACTTTGAACCAGTTGCTACATTTTTTGGTTTTTAAATGTTAGAAACCTAGGAATTAAGACACGAATCAAAGAGTATCCCCTGAAGGTTATTAGATTCAGTACCTTATTTGGTAATCCCTCCGTTTCATTTTATATGAAACTTTTTCCTTTTGTGGGACATCCCAAAATTTTTTATGCATGGCATTTCTATACAATGTTCACAATTTTCAAGAATTCAAATTCTTCAAACTATTCAAATTTTAAATTCTTTCTCTATCATAGTAATTTTCAACCATTACTTCAATAGTTTCTTCCAGTATCATCTATCTATAAAATATATGCAAGTCTACTGACATTTTAAACTTCGAGCCCAATCAAACTTCTTCATATAAAATGGGATGGATGAAGTAGTATATTTCCGTTTACCACCATGTTTGGTGTTATCTATTACGTTTTTACTAGAAAATTCTTGAACAGCCTTCTCTACTGTGCCTGAAGGAGTTGAACATGTTATGTGTTTAAGGGTAGAATTTAACCATTTTTCCCAGTTTATGTGCTTAGCAGCTCTGTGTATTTACTGTATTGTGTGCTGTGTTGTCCTTATCAAGTCCGTGTATTTACTATATTATGTGCATTTACTAAGTTATTTGACAAGAGATGGAATGTTTAGTGTTTATTCTGCATGTAAATATGTTTACTGTATGGCTTCCATATGCAGGTAAATATGGGAATATATTTGAGTAGTCCCAAGACTGAAAAAGTGTCCGAGGATGGTGAGAATGACAGACTAAGATATGGCTTGTCATCAATGCAAGGATGGCGTTCAACCATGGAAGATGCTGTAAGTGCATGCATGTTTTGTGCATTGTTTATGTTCTTCTACAATCCTTCAACTTTTGTCCACCGTTTGTTGCAAGATGGCCCTATGCATCTCAAAAAAATTTAGATTGTCATCCCTTTCAGCCATCATGTTTACCAATTATTATTTATCTGCCATGACGGTGACTCCCAAGTAGCTTTGGCTTCATTTTATTAATCAATGTCCTAAGATCATCCTTAGGAATTACGGTAAACAATAATGCTAATTTGAGATTCTATATAGCATGCAGTTCATCCAAATTTGGACACTTCCACTTCCTTCTTTGGTGTTTATGATGGCCATGGAGGTAAACATCTTACTCTTCTATTTTAGTACTTTATAACTGTCTTTTGCTAACAATGCTGGTCTTTGTTTGTGTATGCATATTAGGCGGCATTTGATATTCACTACTTACGATTTTAACTCTCATTTTTTCTCTTTTGGGCAACATATGAGCTTTTGGTTTCCATGTTGTTACTTTAACCAGTTTTGTATTCTTGAAGATAGTGTTCAGTTCTTTTTTCTACTTTGCTGAAACTTTGAGATATGGTAATATTTTAGTTACAGATATGCCGAAATTGAGGAACTTGTATCTGTTGACTACATGTGTCATGGATTGTTGCTTTACATCTTTTTTCTTTTCCTTTTTGTGCTGCATTGAAGCTGGGATTCACTTTAATTTTTTGTTAAATATGTTTCCTTGTTGTCTTGTAAACATGTAATTAGATAAGTAGCAAAGCACAATTCTTTATAGAAATCTCAGCTTATCAATGTCATCCATCTAGATTCCATCCAAAAAATGGGAAAAGAATATGACCATTTATATAAGGAATTTGGATATAGTCGGGATCCAATGCGGGTACGGGCCACCGGCTGGGAAATCAAAAAAAGAAGTATAGAGAAAAGGAAAAAAAACTCAAACTTCAGTATCTGTTTATCCTTCACTTTCTCCTTAGAAGTTGGATGTCCTCTTTCCTATGGTTCTTTAATATCTTATTTTGGGTTTTGGGGGGGATGTTATTGTTGATTTTTGAACAGTTCTTCAGTTGCCGTATCTAGTTTTCCATTTTCAGTTACTTTCTGTGATCTGCCTTCCCTTAAGCTTTATGCATCATGAACCTCTTGCGGACAACAATCTTTTAGCTTGTCATTCTTTCTCCCTCCAAAAGGTCCCCAGCTCCAACGAAGTTATACAACAACAACAACAACCCAGTGAAATCCCACAACGGGAAGAGTGTCTGGACTTACTCTGCCAAGGTAGGACGGCTGTTTCCGAAAAAGACCCTCGGCTCAATAAAAGCATAAAAAGAAGTAAGATAAAGTTAAGAGATTCGGAAAAGAGATTGACGATATGGAAGAAATAATGCAAGCGGACGGATAACACGGGATAATCACAACACGGAAATAACGAGATAATAGCGAGAAATCGAGCGAGAGAACACGGGATAATCAAAGCATAGGAAATAACGAGATAATAACGAAATCGGAGCCTAAAAAAATTATATTACAATAATGCGACTACTAATAAGAACGGATAACGAGACTATCACTGCTTCTACCTTAATTTGGGTCCTCCAAACCCTCACATCTAAGGTCATGTCCTCGGTGGGCGTAGTTGCGCCATGTCGTGTCTAATTACCTCTCCCAATACTCTAACCGGCCCTACCCTCGTCGGAAACCATCCATGAACCTCTCGCGCCTCCCGCACTTTGGGGCATCTCGTGTCTCTCTCTTCACATGCCCAAACCATCTCAATCTCGCTTCTCGCATCTTGTCTTCCACCGAGGCCACCCCACCTTATCCCGAATATCCTCGTTCCTAATCTGTCACTCCGGTGTGGCCACACATCCATCTCAACATTCTCGTCTCGGCAACTTTCATCTTTTGAACGTGAGAGATCTTCGCTGCCAACACTCCGCCCCCATACAGCATAGTCGGCCTAACCACTACTTTGTAGAACTTGCCCTTAAGTTTTGGTGGCACCTTCTTGTCACATAGCACTCCGGAAGCAAGCCTCCATTTCATCCACCCTGCCCCAATACGATGTGTGACATCATCGTCAATCTCCCCGCTGCCTTGCACAATAGACCCAAGGTACTTGAAACTACTTTTCTTCTGGATGGCCTGGGTACCAAGCCTTACTTCCAAGTCAGCCTCCTGAGGTGCTTCACTGAACTGGATGATAATGCTCTGTAATAGTTACAAACAGCTTGCATCTTCATGCTATTCCAAGTGAATCAGCATTTTACATGAATTTTCTTCCTAACATCAACTTGTTCTTGAATAGAGTAAAGTTTTTTTTCCGGCAAAACTGACCTTCTTAAATGCAATTAACTTTTCACTCCTGTTTCCATAGCAACTTGTCCTCGGGCCATTTTTGGGTGTTGAATGCCTTCACCACTATTTCATACAGTGGACCAGTTCTTGTTACTAACTTCTGATAACTTTATTAACCAAAAATTAGTCCGCTAGATTTTGTGTCAAAATCAGCACATGCTCTTCTCTCTGATGGAGAAATTTGTCGTAAAAGTGAGTGGGTATCCATTACTTCCTTTTATAGAAGAACTGATCATCATGTTACCTATCAAACTTGGTAGTTAATGTTCCTGGTCTTAAGTAATACCAAGGGCATCTTCTGTGACCCATTTTTCCTCATTTCATAGATGGTTTCTCGACTAGGCACTTCTTTTGATTCCAGGCCTTCAAAGCCTGATAGAAAGCTCTTATGTTCCAATTATTATCTCCCTTGTTTGTTTTTTTGTTCTGCTAAATTTGCACCACCTCCCTTGTTTCAGATAGCTATAGAGTGACTTTTGAAGTATTTATGTGCAACTTACAGAATGTTTAGACCCCACCTTTGGGATTACACTGGTTATGTTGTTGTTGTTGTTGTTACTGAATGTAGTTTTATTGTTTTCTTTTTTATTACTTTCAGATTGATTTTGAAATCTAAATGAAGTATTGTTTGTATAGTCATTGAGTGTCAACTTCGATTATTTTGAAACATATTACTTCTCAAGTCGAATATGCTAAAATCCTCTCCAGTTGCAATATTTTCGGTAATCTTAAACTCTGAAAGAAGTCTTAAGAGAAATGGGACTCAATTTGACATGTCTCCGTGCCTTTCCTCATTTTCTTTTTGGTTGTTTCAGTATGTCCCAATGCTCTGTATCCATCACAGAGAGTTGTGTCAGCTTCAAATAGGAGTAGTTTGAAGTTACTTCCACTGTGTCTTACATCACACCCACTGGGGTGTGCTCTTTCCCATACCCTGCTAAGGCGGATGCTTTGTGTACGGGCTGCCCTTTTTAGCCTTCATAGGCCATGTTTACTGCAATCTCCAATTATCATTTTCATGAACAGGTTCCCTGTTCAGGTTATTCTCAATAATTCTTGCTTCTCTCCTTAATTAGAGACTTTAGGCATCCAGTTGAGGAACAGCTCAATTTCATCGACATAAACTGTTAATTTAATTTCAAGGCCATGAGATCAGGAAATCCTGCGTCTCTTTACTCTTTGCAATGAATGATTACTTCCTTCAGATAATACTGCTGGATTTCAAGGTTTTTTCACCTCCTCATAATTGCGACCAGCCGACCATGCTAAGGGAACAGTTTTTAGTTCCCCTCTATTGTTTAGTTTATTCAGTAGCTCTCTGTAGTAACATTTTGCTTAGACCCCATATTAACACTTATAAGGTCCTCCATTTTGTAGGCGATGAAGTTTCTAAATTTTGTGCCAAGTTTCTTCACCAAGAGGTTCTTAACCATGAAGCATTCTCAGCTGGGGATATAAGCACTTCTATTCAACATGCTTTTCTCAGGTCGACTCACTTCTAGTGTTTTCAAATTTAATTTAACTTTATCTTGTGCCGCAATGTAATCATTGACCTAGCGTACACAAGGCAGCAGGAAGGTGTCATTCTCGTCTAATTTTATGTTCTCATCAGCCTGGGAGCTTCTAATTTTGTACTTCTATGAGATTTATTTCGATTGATGCTGATGATTAAACTGGCTTCTTGTCCAAAATTGAGCATTTTCATTGCTAATAGGTTTCTAGCATTAGTGTCCCTTTGAGTCCTCCAGATATTACATGTTAACAACTAGCTGTTGTGCTTGAACTTTTCTACCATAATTTGTCAGTATGGAGAGTGTTAATGTGGAAATTTGTTATGGCTTTTTCAACGTTATTAGATAGCTTTCGTTCAGTGTTATGAGCTTCTTGTCTCAATATTTATGAGTCTGACCTTATGTATGTATCTCCATGCAGAATGGACGAGATGATGCGTGGACAAGCAGGTCAGAGAGAATTAGACGCTTTGGCAGAAAAAGACCAAGCTAAGGAGATAATAGAGGGTTTGATATCGCCTCCCAAGATTGGTGAATCCAAGGGGCAAAGAGATGGTGAGGAGGTATCAGTTCCGGCCTTTATTTTTTGTGTTGACCTATAGCTGCAAGGTACATTACATTTGTTTGTTGCTATAAACACATTCTTTCTGCTATTAATGAATTGTAGGGTCCTATTCGTCGAAAATAAATTGAAGACTGACTTTAAAATTTTGGAAGATTTGTTCATCTTTTGAGTACTTCAATTTGTAATTTCCTGCATCTTACTCCAGGTTGCCATGAAATGGCATGTCTAAATGAGCCATCTTGTTCTTTTGTGAATGTGATTGTATGGAATCATCTAGAAGGGCATAACTGGTCATGGCATTGAAGATTTAGTTGGATGGCTTTTCTTTTCTTGGTCTGCACCTAATATTTGTGAATCGCTGGTTTCCTCTTACGATTATATTAGTCTGGCCATGGACGCTGTGGAGTACTTTGGTGGTGGTTCAAGGTGGGTCTTTGGATAGGGAATATAGTTTTTAAGTTGAAGGATAAGAGAAGAAAAGTCTAGTAGCTAAGGAAGCATGCTTGAAACATGATAATGGGGGTGTGTCAAAGGTATTTTAAAAGGTTGGGGGGTGGAGGAGGAGATAAATATGTATCAAGCCTAAAAAGTTTTGGACTTTTGACAGAAACTCCACTTAAAAAAAGTTTGTAAAAATGAAGTTATGAGTGAAAGTTGAAGATCAGAAAATTTTCACTTGAAATATACTTTCAAATCACTATTTCAACTTAATATAATATTGCACTTGAAGTTCAAACACTTAAACACAAATTCCATGGCCAAACATCTACTTGCAATTTGCAAAAAACTGAATTAATTTTCTGCAAGTGAAATCATGGCCAAAGGGGCCTTAAGAAAGCACGTGACAGATTTGGGTCGAAGTACTTTTCCAGAGGTGAGATGGTACAACCAAATACTGCAACCAAATGTGAATGATGCTTTGGCGGTGAGGGAATACTGAAACAGAGTTTTCTTCTATCATAACTACTTTTATGATAGAAGTAGTTATGCTTTGGCATGTGACCCCACATTGTGGGATTCATTGGGTATGTTGTTGTTGTTGTTGTTGTTTTCTTCTACCAGAACTTGAATGCTATTCCACATGAATAAGGTTTTTTTCCTTTATATAGAACAGAAGAGAAAAGAAGGGATTTTGAGAATGTACTCACTACCTTGACTCTGATGCCGGTTTAAATAGTTTGTAAACATGTCGTAAAGTAGGAAATGCTATATTACAGGAATTGAATCTTCTATATGATTCCAAATTAGTTCGTTGAGAGTAATCTATACCCCCCCCCCCCCCCCCCCCTCCAAAAAAAAAAAAAAAAAAAGCCTCTATGAGATTCTCGTCATAGTTGAATGTTATTTGATCTTTTGGTTAATCTAGTATCAATTCCCGTCAAGTGTCGCAGTATCTTTATCCTTCTAGCTGCATGAATGAAGGTTATTCTACTCTTGCCATTGTCTGACTTCTGTTGTACATTGTACTGAACCATGTTGGTTCATAATTGGGATTGAATTACTCTAGGTTAAAGGAAATCTGTTTCCAGTCATTTTAAATGCTTATCGTTGTTTCAAATCCCAACCCCCTACAAATGACTTGATATATTTGCAATAAAGGAAAGAAGAGAAAAAGAAAACATACAGAAAGAATAAGAAACAAAAGAGTCTTGAGAATATCTTCAGGTATAGTATTTTCAAATTTTTATTATCCTTAAAGGTGTAAGATATTTGATCAAATTTTTTTTAAAGAAGGTGTAAGATATTTTTGTCCAAAAATAAAAAGCATAAGATGCACTAAGAGGTGTCAGAAAGTAATGTGAACTCCTAGTCTTGCAGTGGTCTGACTACTCCAATAGACTGCTCGGAGTTAAAAATCCTTAGATTCTGAATATTTATTTTAGTACTATCTTGTAATCAATACAGTGGAGCTTAATTCTTTTAACATTTTGGTTTTCTTCCAATGTAGGGGGCTAACTCTGATTACCATGGGCCAACTGCAGGAAGCACAGCTTGTGTAGCAATCCTTCAGAATATTCAACTTCTTGTGGCAAATGCTGGTGATTCACGCTGTGTCTTATCTCGGGAGGGTCAGGTACCATTTATTTTTGTAGCAGTTATATGTTCTGGTCCAGGATATTTTGATAACGATAAAGAATTGTATTATATAAAGGATCGGCACTAAGCAAGTGCAAAAAGTGAAATTAAAAACTATGCAATTCACCAATCATGTCTAACAAAACGTCTACATCCTGTATAAAGGTCAACTTTCATCAAAAAACTAGCAAAGAAAAAGCTCTAAGCTTAAGGCTAAGAATGCATCTATTGTTGCCTTCAAAAATTCTGTTGTTCCTTTCTGTTCATACAGTCTATAAAATAACACGGGGTATGGAATTCCAAATATTCTGTGACTTCTTGTTGAGTCCAACCTCGTTCCAGCATGAGAGAACCCACTTCTGGAGTTTGGCATGGTCCAGTGTATGCCAACAATGTTAAAAAAGAAGCACCACAGTTGGGAAGTGGTCTTGCAGTGAAGGAAGAGGTGATTCACGTCTTCAGATTGGTTTTCACACAGGGGTCATCTGCTACGAATCTGAAAACCTTTCTTCTGAAGGTTGTTTGGGTGAGGCAGGCTTCCCTTGCAACTAACCATGAGAAACATGAGACTTCTAGAGGGGCATTGTTATGCCAGATCTTTTTCCAGGGCAGGCCCCAGTGCAGTCTGGAGATGTTAACAGGTAATTGCAAGATTCAACAGAGAAAAAAAAACTTTCCATACAATGGAATCCGGTTTCTGAATATCCAGGGGGATGTTGATGAGCAAAGTAAGCAAATCACAAGTTCTTTGCACTTCCCAATCGTCTAAATTCCCTATGGGAAATAAGTTCCAGCCCTATTCGGAGAGAAAATCAGCAATTACAGCATTGTGGAGGGAATTGAATGTCTTGAAAAAGTTCTTTGAGAGGTGTGTGGCCCCAACCACGTGTCCTCCCAAAATCTGATTTTTCTACCATTGCCAAGTAAGAAACCAGAATTTTCCATGAATTACGGCCATAAGAGCGAATATGTTCCCAGACTCCTGTTGCATGGGGTGCGTTTGACTCTTTGGTGAACCAAGGATTTCTAGAAGAGAACTTTTCGATTATTCATGTTCTCATAAGGTGTTTTCCTCTTTGTTGAATCTCCAATGCCATTTTAACAGAAGACTTTCATTATGGCATTTCAAGTCCTTGATCCCAATACCCCTGTTTTTTCTGTTCTCGGAAACTTTGTCCCATTTGACCACACAACAGGAGTTGTTCTGCTTGTTTCCATTCCATAAGAAATCTCTTCGCAATTTATCGTTCGCTTTAAGATTGAGGACAGTGTTGGAAAGAGGGACATGGTGTAAGTAGGAAGAGCGTAGGGACACTATTGATAAGTGAGAGGGAGACTCTTCCCCCTAAAGACAAATACTGTCACTACTAATTTGCCAATTTTTTCTCCATGGGCATGGTGTAAGTAGGAAGAGGGTCAAGGACACTATTGATAAGGGTGACTCTTCCCCCTAAGGACAAAAACTCTCGGTTCCAATTTGCCAATTTCTTCTCCGTCTTCTCTAGAACTCTAGCTATGGATTTGTGCTTGTCTCCCAAAGCTAGGACTAAATAAGTTGTCAGAGAGAACCAATGTGGGTTTGGAGTAAGCTAGCCAAGTGGTGTATATTAGCCTGATTGACTAGGAAAATTGAGCTTTTTGAGAAATTGATGTGAAGAGCAGAGACGGCCTTGAAAGCATTAAGAATCATTCCTTGAATCATCATTTGGTGCTCCTCAGCATCACAAAAGATCAATGTACTGTCCTTATTCAAAAAAAAAAAAAAAAAGAAAAAAAAAGAAAAAAAAGAAGAAGATCAATGTACTGTCAGGATACAGAATACTAGAGATATTTAACCTCTTAATATCTCTAGAATATGCCGAAAAGCCAGAAATCTAGTTTACTTCAGCAGCCTCGTAAAGCATCTTACCAAGTCCTTCCATAACCAGAATTTAAAAAAAAAAAAAAAAAAAAAAAAAAAAAGGAGCGCGAGGATCTCACTGTCTTAATCATCGTCGTGTAGGAAAGAAAGCATGTGGTGTGCCGTTAATAAGAAAGGAGAACTTCACAGAAGAGATACAGAACTTGATCCAATTGATCCATTTAGGACCAACACCCATCTGACTTAATTGATTCAGTAAGAAGTTCCAATTTACATGATCAAAAGCTTTTTCAATATCCAATTTACAAATAATGCTGGGCTTCCCAGCTTTCAATCTCGAGTCCAAGCATTTGTTTGCAATAAAAAATGCATCCGTAATATTTCTCACTTAAAATGCCATCTGAGAAGTGTTGACTAGTTTGGTGATCATTCTTTTGGGTCTTTCTGCAAGTGCTTTTGAAAAAAATATGTAAGCAACCAATCAAGCTGATAGGTCTGCAGTCCTTAAGCATTTTCGCACCATTCTTCTTGGGAATAAGAGCATTGTATGGGGTGTTTAAACTCCTTTCAAAAAATTCGGTACCGTGGAAATGGTTCATAGCATTCAGCAAATCACTTTTAATGGTATGCCAACACGATTTGAAAGCCCATTGTAAAGCCATCTTTTCTCGAGCCTTCATCACCGTCACAACTCTTGATAACACCAAGGATCTCCTCTTCCTGGGATGGTATTTGTATCCATTCGTTCTCCTCCCTAGAAATGCAAGGAACATCTTCATGATGCCATTGAGGTCTCAGATCCTTGCCTTCTTTTTGAAGATTCTCATAGAAGTGCAGTATTTCACTTGTTATGACCTCCATGTCATTTGTAAGAGTGTCATCAATTTCCAAGCTACCTATTTGATTGTATCTTCGGTTGAACATTTGCCATTTTATTGAAAATATCAGTGTTGTTATCACCTTGTTTCAACCATAGACACACAGACTTCTGTCCCCATGAGTTCTCTTCCAATTTGATGGTTTCCTCCAATTCCATTTTTATGTCTGCCCTTTCAAAACTTTGTTGAGAATGAATGATTTCCTGATCTCCGAATTACCAAAAGAGGTCCAATTCCACACCTTGAGCTTGAATTTCAGCATCCTAAGTTTTCCGGCAAAGATGAAATCCAGCCTGCCATAAATATTGAAAGAAGTCCACCACTCTTTTACCAACTCCCCGCAGCTGTTTGATTCTAGCCACATATTTTCAAACTTAAAATACGATGGGTTTCTTGACCACTGTCTGCATTTAAGCAAAAGTGGGGAATGATCTGGGAGAACACGGGGAAGAGCTAATTGTTTTATGGTGCTAAAGTGATCATCCCATTCAGTAGTGAAAATAAATTTTTATCAAAAAAAAAAAAAAAAAAAAAGGTAGTGAAAAGAAATCTCTCAATCTTTGAAGCCACCATGCCAGAAGAGTTTCTGTCCAAGTATAACTTTCCCCAAATAAAGGGGGGACGATCAGACTCAAGTCTTCTATGAAGTTGGAGAAATCAATCATCCCCTGATTATAAGTAGAATTGTGCATTTTTTTCATCCGGGTACCTTTGCAGTGTTAGAATGCTCCCAAATAGCCCAAGGTGCCTCCGGTAAGCATCTGGCAGCCGCTAACTTGAGCCACAGAGGAGTCCGGGCCAGTCTCTTTGTGGGAGAAGAAACTCCAGTCAGGTTCCAAGACACATTAGTTCATAATTTGTAACTAACTTGAATAGTTTTTATTTTTTGACTCAATTTCAGAACAAATAAAAAAGAGGAATTACCAAATCATTTGACCCTTCACCCATTCTTATATAAAGGATTAGTCAATCAAATAATAGATAGTAAATGGGTCGGTGTAAATGAATTGCTAGTCGTAGAATTAGACAGAGAAACAGAGATGGAGTAAAGGCCCTTGAGAATTATATTTCCCCTCCAAATTCCCCTATCCCACAGTATAATAATTCCCCCTTGAGTTCCCTCTGCTTCGAATGTAACATAACCAGCCCATCTACCAAAGAGTAATTGCCCAGCCAGCACAGGAGACCAAACCTCAATTTAGTTTCTTGAAGGCAAGAGGCAACATATATCAACTTTCCACTTGAGTAGGAGAGGTTTGATCTGATGAGGCTGTCTTTCTTGAAATCATTCTACCCTCTAAAATTCCATGATAGAACATTTCTGAGAAGAAGAAGGTTCTCAACTTCCCCTGAGCCCTTTGCAGCCTGTTCGCAAATTTTACATGGAATACCAGATTCTTGACCTCCTTTGCAAATTTCGTAATTGGAGAGAAGGGTTCCTTTGCAGAAGAATCTGCATGAAACCTTTCTTTTCTCAATGTTTTGCAGAAACTCCACGATCTCTTTTTCTGCTCCGAGATAATTGATTCCTAGCAATTTGCAGACCTTTGGTGTGTGTCTCCGTACCAAGAGTAAATGTTTCTTTCATCAAACTGTTCTAGTCCAGGATTGTAAAGTGATTTTGCATCAGTGTACATGATGCTTGTCTTTCTTCTAAGTAGGCATAGTTGTATTAAGCATAAAAAATGTTATGCAGGCGTATGATATGTCTAGGGACCACAAGCCTGACCTTCAAGCTGAAAAGGAAAGGATTACAAATGCTGGTGGATATGTCCGAGTTGGACGGGTCAATGGGAGTTTAAACATGTCAAGAGCAATCGGTATTTGAAAATAATGCATTTTCTGAAATATACTTTAAAAGTATAGTCAGTTTTCCTTTTCCCCCTTGTGTTATTGCAGATCTGATCAATTTAATAATTTCAGGAGACATGGAGCTGAAACAGAACAAATCATTGCCTGCTGAAAAACAAATAGTGACTGCTTGTCCTGATATCCGCACTGTAAGTAAATTCAATGGCTTATGATTCCTTTTGAATCCATAGAAATATGAAGTGTATGGAGTAACAATTTCTACTGTATATTTGTGTACAGTTAGATGAAGGTCGTTTCTAGAAATGTCTTGTTTTGAGCACTATTGCTTTTCTTCAATTATTAACTGATCAAAATGGAGATGTTTATATGTGTTCCTTTCTAGCTGAAGGCATGATTTGTGAATTTAACATTCTCTTTTCCCATTTTTTTCTCAAACTAGGTTGAGCTTTCCAATGATGATGATTTCCTTGTTCTAGCTTGTGATGGCATATGGTAAGAATATTATATCATTTTAATTTTATCTTCCCAGTTTTGTCACTGTATTTGAACCAACATTCAATGATTTTTTGGGGAATATCAGCTTATGTTTCTTCAGGAGTTGTTAGAGCTGGGCTTAGAGTACTTGAATTTGCATTTTGTTTTAGCTTAGGTTGATAAGATCAACAAGGAAAAAACTTGGTATCAATTTTTGTGTATCTTTTGGATGTTAAATGATGGCTTCTGCACATTGTTTCCATACCAATGCAAGTTATTCCCCCCCCCCCCCAACAAAAACCCAAAAAAAAAAAAAGGAGTCATCCAGGGAGAGGTAGAACTTGCACCATTTTAGTGTAGTTAGAAATTCTCTGCGGCATGGTTATTCTCTTGTACATAGAACTGCAGTTTACATTAGATGTGCGTACATTTCCAGGCCCTGTTTGCACCCCCTTATATCCTAACACCAGAATTTCATCATTTTGGTGCTTACATCTGTATTTCTTGTGCATTAGGGATTGCATGTCAAGCCAAGAAGTTGTGGACTTTGTTGGGAAACAGTTAAAACATGTGAGTCCTTAATTATTTTGTTTGCTGTTCTAAAATTTTACTCTTCAGTTTTTAGAAATTTATGGTGTCACCATTTGGTGCAGGAAAGTAAGCTCTCAGCCATCTGTGAGACAGTGCTGGATAAATGTCTGGCCCCAGCCACGGGTGGAGAAGGATGCGACAACATGACCATGATCTTGGTACAATTCAAGAAACCTTTTAAGATCGACACATTGAACAAGGAGCAACCACTGCCCACGAATCAAAATTCCGAATGTAACGAAAGTGCAGTAGCATCTAACAATCATAATGCTATTGCAGGATCTCAATTTAATGATAATGCAGCTAAAAAAGCCTGAAACCAGTGGTAACACTTAATATCTCCTATACAGGAGTAGTTAAGCTGTCGCTGTAAGCTTTGAAGTTTTGATAGATAAAAGGTGGCCTTTTAGATATATCAGAAGATCTGTATATATGCTGAATTCCCGACTTTTAGGTGCGGGGGATAGCTTTTTAGCTTCAAACAGGCCAATAATGTACACGAGACAATTCCTCAGAGCTTTCAGTTTAGTGGAATTGATGAGTGTAGCGTCTTCCCTGTTGTAGAGAGAACTATTAGTTGAAACACTAATATAATGGATTTTGATTGTTTGCTCGACGGAGAATGCCAATGCACGAGTAATAGCTATCTTTTATATGCAGTAAGATATCAGTGCTGCTTTTGCAATAAGCTTTTGCTTTGTAAGTGAGTTCTGTCTTTTGCTAAACAGGCTGCCTTCCTTCCAATTTACTGACTTTTTTTGGCATGAAGATCCTAAATTGGTCATGTCAATACTAACTAGCACAGTCCATAATGGTTAGATCTATTAACTGATTTATCTGTTCGAATTGTTTATTGGACTAGATTTTCTATTTTTTTTATAAGCTTTTGTATTAAGTGAATAATTATGTATTATCATAATAGTAAGTTGATTAAATGAAGAGAAGAATCCAATTCTACGAATGATGTTTTTTGATATTTTCAAAGCAAGTAGGTGTACTATTGAGTTTTACGGCGGTGAACTCAACGGTGTCCTATTGTGGAAAAATATGCTAGACGTGCTTAACAGGCTGAATTTTTTTGAATTGTGTTATTTTGAAGTTTGATGGTGTTTTTCGTGGTAGTGATTTGCTTTGGGCATGCTTCGTTTGCTTTGCTCTTCTTCTTCGACACATTTGATGCGGTGCTGGAACCTTGTTTAGAGATGATTTTGCTGGTCTACATCTTTTTCTTTCATGTGAGCGGCCCTATATTGTATCGAAAGGTTTTTCGTGCTAGGAACATTAAGTAATTACTGTGTATATTTTTATCTTCCTATAAACATTAAGTAATTGAATAATCACGAGAGGAGATCCAGATTGCTAGCTGTTGAGTGGAATGCGTTACTGAATCCTTTTTGCATTTGAAATTCACTTCGCTTGTTATACGTTGTCCCATATTCTTGGATACAGAGTTATGGTAGACCCAAACATCATTAAATGTGTCGGCAAAATTCTCGTACAATGAGACAACAAATTGCGGAATCAAGGGATTAGTAAAGATTAGTGCTAGTAATTAATTTGGTTTGCTACTTTTGTACCATCATGAGAATAAAAATGGTGAGGTGAGTAGTAGACTAGTAGTAGTAGTAGTACAACCATTACTAAATACATTACTTTAACAGGCAAAGTGATTGAGGCGTGGCTTTCTTTCCAGACAAGGCGTGCTGCCACATACTCAATTCTCACATCTTATTTTGTTGCTGCTTCCCACTTTCATTTTCTTGTTTTCCACCCAATCTTTGGTATCTGTGTTGGGGCTCGACTTGTCTGAGTTAGCATCAGAAAGTCCTACTTGGGCGAATTCATACTTAAAGTTCGAACTAGAAACTTCTAGTCAAAGATGGAGGAATTCTGACTACTGCGCCGGCGGGTTTCTTTCATTAGTAAAATGGTCATCATAGGTCTTTGCTTTAAACTCACGGCGGATGTAGAGCTATTATCACTCATCAGCAGTGGATGCACGTACGTCATTACCATGATCAGTTATACTATATATAGTTCAAGAACTTTATTCAATGTACTTATGTACGTACATACTAAGTGACGCCCAATATTGTGAATTAGTAGGACGACTCATTCATACTCTGCATCCACTAATGTAAAAGTCTTAAATTCCCTCTGATTAAACTCTTTTTTTTTTTTTGGTAAATAATTCTGCTTAGATTGGGCATCTAGAGTCTATAAAATCTGTAAGAAAAGAATAATGAGTGCAATGATATTCATATTTGCTAAATTTGAATCTTCGATCCGCTCTGTTTAGACTAAGTTTCTTTAATTCTACGTGTTTCAAACAGATTGGGCGGTCTCTAGAGTCTTAACATCATGAAAAATAAATTTAACTATTGTATAATCCATTTTGAAATTTGTTTACCACCATTTTACTAAGGAACTTTTGATTATGTAAAAAGAAAGAGAAAATGTACATTATACGAGATGTGCGAATGATAATTCCTACAGTATAAATTTAGTAGTAACCGCATATATATCTACAAATAAATCTAATGATGGTTGATCTAGCTTTTAGCTTTGTATCCTTTATATAACGGTGCATGGTCATCTGGCCTTATTTTAATTAAGCTTAAGTATTGGCAAAAGTAGGAGCTGAACTCAATTAACATGGCTCTCTGGGTACTCTTCCTCCTCGTCGCCGCCGTTGCCACCATCGTCTCCGCCACTGACCACATTGTCGGAGGTAACAAAGGTTGGAATCCCGATATCAACTACACTCTCTGGAGCAACAACCAAATCTTCTACGTCGGTGACTTTATTTGTATGTTCTGTTTGTATTATCTGTCTTTTAAAATTTTTTGCGCGCTATTAAAAAGGCATTTCAAAGTTTTACTCATAAGATTGGTTATCTAAATTACCCTTTATCTTTCCTTGAACGTCTCACTAACTAAGCCTCCCTAAGTTTAGAAAATAATTACACCATTTATTCTATTGATGTGTTAAATTTTTCGTTTTAGTTTGTTATTAAGAGAATGTTACTTTTTATAGTAACTCTGTAACTCTAATATCTCACATGACATTTATGACCATAAGATTCAAAAGATATTTTGATGCATTATACACGTCTTTAGTTTAAGATTATAAGATTCAAAAAATTTATTACTTTTTTAAACTCAGTATTTAATCAAACTAAAATACATTAAATGAGATGAAGGGAGTATAATAAATAACAATCTTTTATTGTTGTAAAACGTCAAATATTTTGAAATAAATTCAGTTTGTGAAAACAAGTAATAATATTTGGACCGAAGGTAGTAGTATAAAAGAAAAGACTTGACCCTTTACGACCTTTTTACATTCTATAACTTGTGTATCCTTGTTTTTGGCAGCATTTAGGTATCAAAAGACACAACACAATGTGTTACAAGTGAACAAAATGGGATACGATAGTTGCACAATAGAGGGTGCACTTGGGAATTGGAGCAGTGGAAAAGACTTCATTAAGCTGGACAAGTCCAAGAGGTATTACTTCATTTGTGGCATTGGTGGATGCTCTAATGGCATGAAGCTCTCTATTCTTGTTCACCCTCTTTCACAATCACCTCCTCCGACGTCAGCCGTTTCAGCCGTGCATTCTTCTGAAAAATCTGCTGCTAACGGTGTTGGTGGTTTTGGGTCGATACTGGTGTTGGTTGGATTAATGGCATTTGTATGTGCTTGGATTTAACTAGTTTCGGCCAAGAACATTCTATGCTTGTTAGCTGGATTCTGAAATTGCGACAACCATTATTTAAGTCACTACAACAACAACATACCCATGTAATCCCACGATGGGGTCTTGCAGTGTTTAAGTGACTAGTATTTTTGTATTTGTCATTTTGATTAGATCAGTTATGGTTCTGTTAGTTTTTTAGGTGAAATTTTGTTCAGTTTGAAAATTTCTCTTGTTATTTTCTTTAATTTATGTCCACGTAGCACTCCATTTGTTCTTCTGACTGTCTTTCGTAGCACTCTGAAAACTTATTTCAGCATTGGTTTCAAGCTTTAAATATATACCTTTTTCTTACCAAAAAAGGACAAAGGATTAATTATACATGTGCCTAGCATCAAAGGTATCATTGAACACTACTGGATACTTTGTTACTAGAGTTGATCCAATTCTTTATAAAGGGTGTGTTATGGAGAGGTTGTTGTAAACCAAGCTAACTCCTTAAGGGCCTATGGGCTAGAAGTGGTGAATAACACTCATTCAATTGGAATTATTGGATCGAGTAAAATGTTGGAGTGTTTTATTTGGGATCCAGGCCTAATTAGCAACTACTTAAAAGGGACAAGGGGTTTGAAAGAAGGTTTATGCATATTGTGATTCTTAGGCAAATTCTGCTTCTTTCATCCCACATTCTGAGTCTAGTTTCTCATCTCCTTCTACAATCTATCCTAGTTCTTACTTTTAATATTTCTGTATTTCCGTTTGGCCTTTTGCCATTTGAGTTATCACATTTACTTTCAGGAGTTTGTCTTATTAATATAGTTGAGAAACAGTTTACTATCACATTCGACTTGAGTTCATTACAGAGGCCTGACTGTATATGCTACTAATTGAATTTAATTTCGTAAAATAAAAAAAAATAAAAAAACTAATAGAGTGGCCTACGTGCTTTTGGAAAGTCTTGATTTTTAAAAAAGAAAGCAGAAATGAAGGCGATGTATATTTAGAAATGATGTTCACACCTCTTGGTCAGCCTTTAGGCTTGAGGTGAGCATGAAAGTTACGTCGAAAAATGAACTTGCATTTCATAGTATACAAAAGGAATTCAAAATTTAGCTGTACTTTGAAAATAAGCCAATCTAGATATATCCCATTCTCACTTGAGCCTTCCTAGACTAGTTTAGCCTCCCAAACACATACTTCTCTGTCTTTTTTTTTTTCCTTCCAAACACATACTTCTCTGTCTTTTTTTTCTTTCCCCCTCTAGTATATGTTGCCATAGAGATGGTCAAAAGTATTTACATTGTACGACTAGTTGGTTCTTTTTTCACTACTAAAAAATCATGCAGGAATTTGCGACAGACAAATTCTGTAGCTGAACAGTAAAATTCGTCGCTAATATTATTTAGCAACGAAATAGCGGCGGATTATCAAAAAATTATTAGCCACAAGCAATTTAGCGACAGACTAGCGATGAAGTTCGTAGCTAATTCCAAATTTTTTATTATGTAGAAGAGGTTTTTCCTGAAAGGGCAGCAACAAGGGCAGCTTTAAAGTTGGGATCATTGGTTAAGGATGAAGCCATTTTCTCTATCAACAGCTTGTGAAACTCTGGCTTATTGTGACTATGGTCAACTGCACTAGTACTAGTACTTGTTCCTCTGCCATTCTCTAATAATGTTCTTGGTTGATCAGTTATAAGATTGAGAGAAGAATCTGGTTTTGAATGGTTGTGTTCTCCTTCATATGTTGCTACAATAATGGACTTATCATCAATACTTCTTTGCACCTGTCAAACACCACATAGCTAGCTCATTAATTATTAGGAGGATACTAGTGTTGTAAAATTACCACAAAAAATGGTTTAAGTTATATATACGGTTAGCTTAAAGAATATCTACATTAATATATTAATACTGTATGATTCAAGACTCAAATTATGCTTTGGAATTTTACCTTTTTCTTGACAGGGCAGGTAGGAGCGAAAGAGCACTTGAAGTAAGCTCTGGGATAAGGGTTGTCTCTCGTTACTTTCTGACCATATTTCCTCCACTGATATCCATCATTGACTATCTGCATTACGTTTATATGTACTGCTTATTAGAATTGAAGTCAATTAATATGGTAATAAGGAAATGATATGAGGTCTAACTCAATCCTAAAAACTAAATCAAGATCATATGAAGATTATTTAAAATCATATAAAAAGACAAACTACTATCCTAGCCTTCGATGTGAAGTATATACTAACACCCCCGCACGTTTAGGCTGAACAACTAGAGCATGCACAGATAATATGGGGGTCCAACATCGGGTGAAATAAGATTGATTGAATTTGGCTCTGATACCATGATAATAAATGAGTCTTAGACTAAACTTGGCCCCAAAAGCTAGCTCACGAGGTGAGGATTGTCCAAGATCATACAAAGAAATCAATTGTCATCCTGCCATAGATGTGAGACTACTAATACCGTAAATACTTATCCACATTGGGTGTTTACAAAATCATGTAAATTAACTTTAGTTAAGCGATTTAGTGAGGTGAGAATGCATGTTCATTAATCATGATCATGTGCTAAGAGAGTCTATATATAAACACATATTACACATCTACTGACTTGATGTAAACACCGGGTGTAGATGGGTTTTATCTTACTAACACTCATAAACATATATTAATTTTTTTTTTTTTGCTTTCCATATATAATACAAGCGGAAGAGTACTCCAGATGGAAAATGTAAATTAAGTTCGGATTGGATTTAGCTTTTTGGTTGTGCAAATAAAATTCTGTGTTGCCAGTTGAAAAGATAAGAAAAATATATATAAAGTGTAGGGATACTCTAAATGGTGTGAGACCTTTTGAAAAAAATAGTGCGGACATGGCGAAAAGCGGACAATGATCACACCATGGTAAGAGTATTTTTGGGCTCAGTATAGTGCAACAACTGGTATCAGATCCAATAATTCGATAAGACGAGTATGGATATGTAGAACGATGGCGATTGGCTCATTTACTACCTTTACCATGCCAAAAGTAACTTGAAAACACACACGTGGCAGAAGAAGCCAGCCTTGGGCCTCGGTGGCCATAAATGCTTGGTCACGTGGGTGCATGACATATAGTGAATTTCGAAATTAATTGCCAGGTGGATCCTGGTAATGGACTATGTTGAAATAATAAGTTTGAAGGAGAAATTGTTGGATGTGCAACACAGTCCGACATTGATATGTAGCTAAAAAAAATAAATAAATAGAGAAGATAGCTAAAAAGTGTAGGGTTACCTGCTTGATTGTTCGTATAATTAATTAATTAGTTCTACTTGTTAGATGGACAGTTTACTATATAAGCAACCTAATAGTAGATAATAAAACACTATGGGCATATAAACGTTAAATGTCATTAATTGGAGTGATAGGACTTACCAGATTTGTATCAGATCCTCCGGTAGTCCTAACATAAACCATAGAGCTATTCTGGGGTTTATTGTGCTCATGCTCTACTCGTGGTTTCTTGCATGAAGAGTCTTTTTCACTTGTGCTGCTTTCAGAATTTATTCCATGAAAATGAGCATCCAATAAATTGCCATTGTTGTTATTAGAAGTAGTAGTGCTTTCAGCTTTTCTTTTCCTTGATCCATCAATTCTAGTAGTACCATTACAATTACTGTGCAGCTTGCTCATGTACTCCGTTAATTGGTTTCTCAAAGTATTATAGTTGTCACACATGACACTCAGCATCTCCTTAAGCTTCTTGTTTTCATCACTCAATCGCTTTAGTTCCTCTACCAAATCACCTGCCTAAATTATAAAGACAAAGAATATACATAATGAAATTTAGTAATGCATGTTCCCATAGAATCACACATTTAGATCAATTGATTTAGTTTATAGTACACAGACAGTGCAAAAAATATTTAGATCAACAAATTTAATTAGTTATATACACATATGCGCGGGGATGGCATAAAAGAGTTGTACACAATAAAATTACTAGTAGAAGAAAATAAGATTTACAAACCTCAATTTTTGGTGGCATGTCTCCTCCCAATCCAATGAAATTACTCTGTACTTCTTGTTTCTGAAAGCAAAAAAGTCAAGAAAGATATTAGACGACCTAGGAATTTTATTTGGGAGATAATTAAAGCATCTAGTACTGTATATATATTTGGAAATTTCATAGATATATCCAAAAGTCTCACATACAGGTACTTCAGGAAGAACACCAAGAGACGTTTTAGAACTCAAATCCAAGGAAGTATCAAGCAAAGTGAATTCCATTGCTTTAAGTTTCTTTAGAGATGTATCAATTAAAGTAAAGAGAATGAAATATTACAATGCAAATTAAATAGTTGGGAGGATCACACCTTATTAGATATAGTCGTAATAAAAACATAGCATGTTTATTTGAAGCTATAAACAAGATCCAGTTGATGGATATATGGTATCTTGAAAAAGGTCGTAAATTTTTATCATTGTCGGCCATTTGATATGTTGACTTTTTTTTTTTTCTACTAGTCAAAGTCAAGCCACCCCTTAGAAAACTACGTAGAAAGAAACATGAATGAATAATGTGTACAAATTAAAAGCCAAAAGAAAAGGCTCAAAAAGTACATGCTCTGTCGCTATTATATTAGCCAGCCATATAGGTAGGTTGGTAATGGAGCGTGCTTAAGTGATAAAAACTACTCCTTCGTTCAAATTTAAGTGTCTTAATATAATTGAGCAAAAAATTTAACGAATAAAAAATATTTTTAAATTTTGTGATCCTAAGTTAAAGATATTTAATGTACTAAAATGTTCAAAATATTGTTATTTTAAACTTGCAAGTTTGAATTGTCAACTTATTAAATATAGATTGACGCACTCTTTTTGACACACACCAATAAAGAAAATAAGACACTTAAATTGGGACGAAGGGAATAATATTCCATCTCTTTCTAATTTGTTAGTCTTACTTTTTTTTTTTTAATCCGCTTCAAGAAAATATTATTTTATTAAATTTAACAGGTTTTGATTTTAATAATTTTATACTTTAATACTAACATTTTCTTATAAAAATGATAGTATAACATGATTAAGACTACAATATAGGAAATACATTTTTATTATATATTATACACATTTTCAATTTAATATCACATCATTTAAAATCATTTTCCTTTTTTTTTTTTCACCCAAAATGAAACAGATAAAGATTATATGAGTATATTAATAGCTAGTGAATAGGATGAATTTTGAAGTCTTGTTTGACCCAATCTGCCAATTAACATATGTTGTCACGTCAACGGACTGACTAGCGTAGAAAATATATTTTTTAAGTGTGGATGTGGGCTTTACTTTTCTGCCACGGTTTGACACATTTTCCACGTTATTATCAAGTTATTTTACTGAAAACATACATTATTTGTTTTTCAGATATAAGGCATGGATTATGAATATTTTAAATTTGTCATTAAAAAGGAGAGAGAAAAAAGAAGATGCACGCAGTAGTCACCAATTTAGTTATCCAGTACATCGGTTCATTATGTCACAGAGGAAGTAAAATATTTTATTCATTCGTAAATGAGCTGATTAGCATATTCGAATTAATTCAAACGTGTGATTTTTTTTTTTTTTTAATAGAGAAAGGCAAAAGTAAAATCATCTGGGGCTGAGGTTTGGAATTAATAAGAATAATTTGTTTCCTTATGATTATCACCAATCTGGTTTTGTAGATGTTCACATGCATGAGTATGCCAATTAAGAAAATGTACACGTTAAAATCATTATAAAGAGCTGAGAATGTTGAAACTTGAAAAGGAATTAATAAGGAAACATGAAATGAATTTCCGGAAAAAGTAAAATTTTGAATAGGCTACTGTTTAAAATTCTTTAAGAATGTTACAGGAAAAAAGAACATAATTAATTAATGTATTATTTCACATGAAATAATAGATTAAGTCGTTTTGGGCGGCTAAGAAGGTCTCAATGGTTACTTAAAGGGAAATAAATGAATTGATTGCAATGAACAAGTGAAGTACTTGTTGAATTTGCTGACTGCCCACTGCTCAATTTGATTTTTTGTTGTAGGATTAAATGAGGCCGAGTTAAACCCAAGATTCTTTTGTCAGTTTCATAGATGTTTGTACTAATTTTGTTGATTTCGGGTGTATTTGAATTTAGCCTCTTACAAGGTTCAACACGAGCTTAGAGCCTTTATGTTCTATAAAAACTATTTATTTTTACAGCCTCTTTACCTTCACAAGGTAGGGATAAGACTGCGTACACTCTTTACTTCACAAGGTAGGGATAAGACTGCGTACGCTCTATCCTTCACAGATCCATTAGAGGATTTACACTGGATATGTTATTGTTTGTTTGTGTTAATAACAAAGTATCTCGCACGTGTATGATAAAAGTATATCTCCAAAAAGCCTATGACTTTGTTGAGTGGATTTATATTGAGCAAATGATGGAAGTTTGGGGTTCCCAACAAGATTTGTGTATTGGGTAATGGAATGTGTAAAAACAGTAAGTTACTCCATTTTGACAAATGGAGTTACAGCTGAACCATTTCAGGCCGCTAAAGGGTTGAGACAGGGTGACCCAATGTCCCCATTTCTCTTTGCTATTGCAGTGGAGTATCTTAGCAGACATCTAGCTTACCTCAATTCAAAGAAGGAATTTAAGCACCACCCAAATTGTGCAAAGCTGAAAATTACTCATCTCAGTTTTGCGGATGACTTACTTCTTTTTGCTAGAGGCGATGCTAAAGCAGTGGGGGCTTCTACATGACAGATTTATACTCTTCACCAGAGCTTCAAGCCAACTTATCAAAGAGTTGTGCTTATTTTGGAGGTGTAGATAGTACTACCAGGGCAACAATCTTACAACAATTGGGGTATTCTCAGGGAGAATTACCCGTAAGATATTTGGGAATCCCATTGGCATCCAAGAAGTTCTCCTTAGTTCACTGGCAACCGTTAATCGAAAAAATTGTTTCAAAGATTTCCTCTTGGACAGCCAAAACCTCATCTTATGCAGGTAGGACTCAACTAGTTAAAACTGTGTTGTTTGGTGTTCAATCATACTGGGCTCAAATCTTCATATTGCCAGCCAAGGTGCTCAAAACCATCGAAGCATATTGTCGAAGCTATATCTGGTTAGGGGCTAATGTGATCACAAAAAGAGCATTGATCTCATGGGGAAAAATGTGCCTACCGCTGGCTGCTGGAGGATTCAAGATTACTAACCTTAGACTCTGGAATAAGGCTGCTATTGCTAAGGTTTGTTGGGACTTAAGAGTATAAAGAAGATAAATTGTGGATTAAATGGAGTTACTCTTTTTACATCAAAGGAAGACCGTTGAATGACATACCTATACCACAACAAGCAAGTTGGATGGTAAGGAAGATCATAGAATCTAGAGGTTGTTTGAGTCAAATTCAAGGCGCACCAAAGGGATCACGAAGCTGGATCAGACACATTTATTTACAACTGCTTGGGGTGCATCAAAGAGTGACATGGAGTTATTTGATAGTTGCTAATGAAGCAAGACCAAAGACCCTTTTCACCTTATGGGTATTACTACATGGGAATTTTAATACTGCTGATAAGTTGCTAAAATGGGGATGCAATGTCAGTCCCATATGTGTAATGTGTCAACAACAAGACGAGACAAAGGATGACCTATTTTGGGAATGCTCTTTTGCCACCAAACCATGGGACAGGCTTATGAGATGGATTCAAAACAGAGATGCACGACAGAGTAACTGGGAACAACATCACTGATGGTTATTGCGTAGTGCTAAAGGAAGGAAACCTTAAGCCAGACTGATTAGGATGGTTTATGCTGAATTCAGCTATGCTATTTGGAATGAACGGAATACAAGAATTTTTGAGCAACGTGAAAGGACTGAAGATAGCTTAGCAAGGGAAATTTCGTGTATATGCAATGTTCGAGCAACCGTAGGAGTGAGAGCCATGCTACAAAAGCTTTATTTTTAGATAGCAGCTTTTAGTTAGACTTGTTTAAGTGATTTTCCTCTTTTGAGATCAGTCAGTTGGGATGTAGCTCGACTATGCTGTGTACAGAAATATTTTGGTGATTAATGAATACTTTTAATTACAAAAAAAAAAAAAAAAAAAAAAAAAAAAAAGTACTCATTTTAGTGACATGCCTTTTATTCGGTGAGTCAGCAAAAAATGAACATAATGATTTAAGATATTAATCGATATAGGCGCGTTAGAGAACAACTTCTCATTTTACTCATGTAGCAAAGAGATAATGGTAAAAAATACACATGAACTATCATTTTTTCGTGAATTTTATTCTTAACTATTATGCACTTTTCTCAAATTTTGGTGCCCGAGACAATAATCCTACAAAAAGCAAAACAACATAAGAAAAACATACTAAATGAGCATTGAGGACACAAAAGGTCTATGAATTTGGTATCAAATGTGGTGTAAATTAACGGCATATCAGAACATAGAGTTGTAGTCGAGAAACCGATCGCAAAGTAAATGAAAGCGCAGTTAGAAAAGAAACTGTTGGGGTCGTACAAGCTAGCTTATTCAATATTAAATTCGACAACGGATTGATAGAAATATCTTGATATCCTTTGATTCAGGGAAGACCTTTTAGAGAAATCTCATAGCTTACTAACAACACTCTTCTGATGTGCATCTTAGATATTTCACGAATACGCACATTCAAACTAAAGATGCATATTTAATGGTGATTTTGTTCATGTGACGAAAATTTGACGTATTAGCCCAAGTTCTTAATTTAATATGTGAAAATTACATGATCCGTGAAATATTTAGGGGATAATCAAACAATGTTACTCATAACTTCGAGATTACCAATACAGTCTCCATTGCATAAAAAACAAGACTCTATCAAACCATTTTGAACTTGAGATCAGATAAAATCGCGAGATCCCAAATGTTGCTTTGCACATGTATGTATAATGATCTCCAGTTTTAGTCAACACTATCTTCATTAGACGCGCTACCAATATTGTCGAGCATTAAATTGAGGTCCTTTAAGTTTTAGCATAACTTGATGTGTTTGGCCGCTATTAGCTCTATCAGACACCACAACTTTAACAAAGACAAGAGTTTCTTGTCTCACTAATTTATTCTGTCGAAACCTCACCGAATCATGTGTGCAAAATTTCTGGGTAGATATTATTCTTCAAGATCAGCTTCCTCTAGTCGAAGTTTCTCCAAGCTCAATCAAACAACTTACCCCATAAAATTGAGGAAGAAAGTAGGAAGAGTATATAAGACCGCATGGAAATACATTTGTCAAGATTCAATTAGATTATCTTTCACAGTGCAGAGAAAGAGAATTGCATGGTAATGTTGAGGTCTAGGTTCTACCATAAGGTTAAAAAAATAAAAAAATAATGATGGAAGTCTACTTGAGCAAGATAGATTGGGGAAGAGTTAAATATAGGTTGGGCCATATGTAACGACCTGCTTGATCGTTTTGAGCTATTAGACTTGTTTTTCCCAAAATACCCTTCCCATAGTTGTATCTTGGTATTTATGACTTGCGCGGATGGGTGACGCGGTCCTTGAGGTAATCGGGTGAGTTTCGGATCAGTTTTAGCAAAATTGGAAGTTCTTAAGTTACGAAAATGAAGAAGTTTGATCAAGTCAACATCAAGGGTAAGTGCGTCATTTTTGAAGTTTCGACGATTCCATCAGGTCCGGAATGTGATTTTTGACATAGTTGGACTGTTGGTTCGAGTCCCGAGGCATTCAGGTGTGATTTGGATCGTTGGTTGAAAATCTAGTATTTTGAAGAATTAGAGTTGACCTTGGTCAACATCGAGTCAAGATGACCTCTTTTAGGAATTTCGAGTGTGCGGACAAGTTTGTAGCGTGCTATATGATCAAAATTTTTCGTAAGCGGTGTCACATTTTAAAATGAAAACAAATAACGTCATATTTAAAAAATAGCACAACTATATATAACTCTCCCCGATGAATTTTCATTTTTTGAAATGTATTTAAAATAACCTCACTAGAAATAATACTGGACGCATCATTTTTCTATATAAGGAGCCAAACGATCACTAAAAACTCTTTATTCATTTGATTCCGCAAATCGTCTTAATCAATTTTTGTTGATGAGAAAAAAAAAGATAGAAGGAAAAAAAAAATATAGCACACAGCTAAGTAGGGAAGCAGCATGCTTAAGCATTCACCGAACCTGGACAAGAAGATCCTTCTGTATTTGTACACACGAGGGTGAGATATATATATATATATATATATATATATATATATATATATATATATATATATATATATATATATATATATATTTTTAAACGAATGAAGCTGGTTAGTCTCGAACAAACGACATCTAACCAGAAAATGAGGCGCCTAACCAACTGCGCTCTGTCATTGTTTATATCAAGGAGTGTCACTTATTCTACTTATACATGTTATATTGCTTCTGCCTTCCAATTATGTATACATATTTATTAAAAAAATTTGACGAAGCAGTGTCCCCTGACATCCCTGGCCTAACCTAAATCCGCCCTTGGCCTTCGCGATCGCGAAGAGTTATGTACTTGGACAGTTTTTAAATCCTATTTCGAGTTCATTATTCATATACCCATTTTAGAAGCTACAGACCTCTATTAAAGTAATTCCAAGTACAAAATTCAAGTCCCTTCATCAGGGTAAGTTCCTAACCTTAATCTAACTGAATATAAATGATTCATTCCATCAATTTATGATTCGATTCATGATTTCTATGTAGTAAAATAAGGGTTTCCATGAGATTGGGTTTTATTGAGATTTATGAAAATGATCATTTGTGGTTAGAACTTCATGATTTTTAGGATATGGAATCTAGACTATGTGTAAGATGAATTTATGCTTAAATTTCAATTTTTTCCTTGTGGGCTAGAGGTTGCCTTTTTTGGTTCGTTTTTGGGTCCTGAAATAAAGTATAACAATATGAGTATCGTTGGACTAGTCTAACTCTGTAGACTACTATTTTGATTAGATATAACTCGTTTGGTGAATTTAGATGCGGTAGAGCTTTCAGAAGGCTTAATCCTCGCTCGGATAGAGATTTGGACCGTTTGGAGGCATTGACGAAGGGCAATCCGTTCATGAGCTTTGTGACCATCACACCCCAAACCGAGGGGCATGACGAGCACCCGTCTTTACTGGCCGAGTACCACCCGGCGTACATTCAACATACTAAACTATGAGGAGCCATATGACATATGTGCAACATAAAGGGATCACCTGCACCCAGAAAAGGCCTAACATAGTAATTTATATATATACACGCAAGCCGACCAGGCTGCTACTAATGTCTACAAAAGATCACACGGCTGACAAGGCCACAACAACAATACCAGTACCAAACTAAGGCCGGCAAGGCCGCATATAACATCTATACATATAACACCTATCTATAAGCCTCTAAGAGTAAGCATAAACATAACATAGCAGTCGGGACAGGGCCCCGCCATACCAAAGATATAAAGATAAAGCATGAATATCGTAGCATATCAAAATTGAGCAAGTCCGGAACAAGTGGAGCTTGCAGACTATCCGCTGAACTGTGCAAGCCTAATTAGATGGTCCTCCAAGCTGCCTGTCAGGACCTGCAACACGAAATGCAGTGTCCCATGCAATGGGATGTCAGTACGGATGAAAGTACTGAGTATGTAAGGTAGGAAGACAACAACTAACAAGGAAATGTAGTAGAAGAAGAACCATATGCAATGCATGCTGTAGTTTAAAATCATGAATATACATATATATACATAAGTAAAAGTAACATCATCATCATAACGTACCCGACCTTAACAGGACTCGGTGTGAAGCGTATCCGGCCATAATAGGGAACGGTGTGAAACACACCTAGCCTTAACAGGACTCGGTGTGAAATGTACCTAGCCATAATTGGACTCGGTTTGATTACCCAGCTGATCAGTGGTTGCACAATAGGTGCCGTACCCGGCCGACTATAGCGCGGCTCAGTGTAGTAAAACAACGTCTGGGCCTTTTGGAGTGACGTAAGGTCGGTGACCCCAAATACGTTATGTGATTATCCTCGTCAATAAGAATTTCAATAGAACTTGGATCACAATGAACTAAACCATCAAATAACATATTGAATCATGAAACGTAAGAAGTGGGAAGCATTAGAATGGAGTAATCTCTTTGTGGAACGTTCGTTAATAGGTATAGTTGGATTCGTGCGAAAGAATAAGGAGAACGAAAACCTTACATACATTGTTAGCTATCTTCGACAATCCAACCGAATAAAAAAATCGACATTTGGTTTGGTTTGGTTTGATTTGGTTTTAAATTTTAAAAAGCGCTAATATTTGATTTGGTTATGGTTCTATTAAAAAAACCTTAAACGATAAATTATATCCGGATCAATTTATAATATAATATTAGTTTTTCATAAATAAGCAACTAAATGAACGTTAATCTCATCGCGATGAAAAAAATGGAACAACAAGACTGAAGCGGTGAGCAAAAGCCGTATGTTATTCTTAAGAAAAATTATACCGCGCTTCCCCAAAATTGGGGCTCACGTTGCTATTAGGAAATGAACATCACGTTGCTTGCTCGCTGCATATTTAGAGACAATATTGAGTTAAAGAGAATGATACAATTCAAAGTGAGAAATTGGATCTCCCTTAATACGAATTGCTGCTGCCAATATATTCCCTCATCAACCTCTTCATCAACTAAACTAATTTCTTCAAACATATTTCTTATTCAAGGATTGTGGGGGTCCACCATATTAGCAAATGCATACTTATCCATCATAAAATTCCACTCATTACCATTAATACATTAGTCACTTGCTAAGTTTTCTTCCATAATGCCATGTGGACTTGCTACCTTTACTTTTATGATGCCATGTGGACTTCTTGTCCCCTCAATATTTATCCACAATATTTCCTTAATTACTTTTTTGTCTTCCCCCATAATCTCTCACTAATCAATTATACACATAATTTTTTTAAATCTCAATTCACTTAAATAGTAATTATTTCTAATACACTTCATATACTCATTGTCATGATTATGTGACATAACACTAGTCCATATCCTTTTTTGGTACACACAAAATATTATTTCCAATCACCATCATTCCACTTTCGAGTCTTAAATAATTTCGGGACTTCATCCGTTTATACACCGAGCTCTTGATTTGCATGTTTGAATATGATCAAATCCTCTAGGCTCGGGTAATTTACTCATGTTGGACGGTTCAATTTCCTAGTCCAAAATACGGGGTATTATAGCTTGGTCTGTATTTCATTTAAATAAATATCGAACCTTGAAGAAACTTATTTTCTTCGATCCGTTTAAGTTCTAAACCTTACGACATATCTTTACTATCATCCTAACCACCTACAAGCTTGGGGGTAATCTCATTTTCCCCTAATTATGTCTATTAACTTGCAGGCTTTCTAACACACGAAAACACGGGATGTAACAATGACTTCAAATATAAGGCAAGTTACAACTTACTAGACCCTTTATGTAGTGTTTATGTTGGTTTATGCAACTACCCATTTGGTTGTTTAGGCTCTTTTGACCCTTTTACCCCCATTGACCTTTTTCCTAGCTCTGTTAGAGTGATTTTGAGTTGTGGAGATCGGTGGAACGGTTCTCGAGGTAGTGGAGAGAGTCCTGATGGAATTTAGAAGCCTTTAAGTTGAATAAGTCAGAAAGAGTTGACCAATAGTTGGCTGTCGGGTAAACGAGTCTTTTTGAGATTTTCATCAGTTTCATTAGTTCCGGAGGGTCGATTATAACTTGGTAGGGTGTTTAGTTTGGTTCCCGAGGCACTCAGGGGCGTTTTGGTCTTTAGGTTGGAAACTTGGTTTTGGGGGTTGATCGGGTCGAGATGACCTCGTTTGGAAATTTCGATGACGCGGATGCGTTCGTAGCGTGTTTTGATAGTAGGTTGTATGTTTGATTTGTATCCGGAGGTCTCAGATGAGTGTCGGGTTTCGGATTGAACTTGGTGAAAAATCAGGATTTTCTAGTTTCTGGTGTCTTTGCATATGTGGACCTGAGTTCGCATCTGCAAGCCCGCCTATGCAGGACTTGGTCCGTAGATGCAAGATGTGAGTTGTCAAGTGAGGCCGCATCTGTGGACATTTCTCCGCAGATGCGAGGCCGCATCTGCGTGAAATGGGTCCGCAGATGCGAGATTCTTTGGAATCAAAAACCTTAAATCCCCAAATTCAAAACCATTTCTTTCCATTCACTAAATTGGAGACTTAGAGGGTTTTAAGGGGAAATTTTCTTTGAACTTTTGAGGAATCTTCCATTGGTAAGTTCCCTATCTTCTTATTTTGTTTATGTTACCATTAAATTGGGGATAATTATGTCAGAGAACCATGTTTTGAGTTGGGGTTTTGGGTGATGAACCCTAAATTAATTTTTGAACCATTTTTTTTTTTATCTAAATCAAAGTTTTGTTGGGAAATTTCCTAGATTCTAATCATTTAATCATTGTGTATCTAGTTCCTAAGCTTGAATTGCTCTTTTACTTAAGATTTTGATTTGGAAAATAAGGATTTTCTTATAATTTTTTTAATGAAATAAGGAAATTGATGCTAATTTGAGAGTAGTTTGTGATGATGATGGGTTTTTGGACTTCCTAAACTTTGGGTGGCCTAATTTTCCTATAAATTCCCTCTTTTACCCTTGTGGGATGGGGTCCCCTTTTTAGAGGTAGTTTTTGATTTCGAATAGTTTTGTGGCATTATGGGTATCGTTAGCCTCGTAATCTAACGTAGAATAATTATTTGGTAGACTTTGATCCATCCGAGGCTATTCGGAAGGGAAAGACCTTGGCTTGAGGTTCGTGGCACCTGTTCGGCCTTCGAGGTAGGTTGTAGCTTACCCTTGGTTAGACTCCGATTGGATAATCATATATAGATGTTAGTTATTGATAGGAAAAGCATGATGGGACTTCGGGCACGGTGTGGAGGTAATTCCAATTAGGTTGATATCGTCAGCTGTTATGTGGGCTTGTCGCCATGTTTAATACACTTGTGATTTATTGTACTCATCTCTGTTTCTTGATATATCACTTTTCATCTGGAAAGAGAAGGTAATATTGATGGATGGATTTGATATGCCTTCTATGGCAATATCTGTTGATTTATTGTTTGTGATGATATCAAGGCTGATTTCATGCATGGCATTGCATTCCATCTTATCCTGGATATGATATGACTATGGTTCTGAAATGATAAAAGTGAGAGAGTGTAGCCTCCAAGGTATTTGCCAGAGAGTGTAAAAGAGAGATAAGAGTCGTGATCCGAGGTCTTTCTTTGGAGCAGAACGTGTGCTCGTGATCCGAGGTCATATACCGGAGCGAGGGAGAGTGTATACATGGACTTTGCGGGTCCCCCATGGGTCATGGCTGTTGAGGCATTTCCTTTAGCATATGTGTACGATGGAGAAAAGCCTGTGTGGCAGCTCCTTGAATAGAGAAGGGCCTGTGTAGCAGGTCACTGCAGTTGCATTGCATTGCATCACATTACATTCATATCATTCATCTGTTCTTGACTGTTGACTTGCTGGCTTATACTTATCATCTGATCTTATACTTAACATGTTTTATGACCTGTTCTTGACGGCTTATCTGCTCTACTTGTCTATGTCTTTTTATTTACATATGTGAACTGATCGTTGTCGGCCTATGATACCTATGAGTACGTATGTTTGTACTCATACTATACTTGTTGCACTTTTTCTTGAATACAGAGTTTCTTTGTTGGTTTTAGTTCCCGTCCTTGTGAGTAACCTCTAGGCTTTCTGATAGAGATTTCAGGGTGAGCAATTTTCCAGATCCGCAGCCCGGAGACTCTTCTTTATATACCTGTCTTCTCTTATTCCGAGACTGTATTAGTAGACTTTGGGATTTATGTTTCCTATTTAGACTATGTATTTATTTAGTAGTGGCTCTTGTACTAGCTTCAGACCAGATTTTGGGGTTATTTATGTATTAGTACCTTCGCACTATTGATGTGTATATATATTGAGACTGTTAGTATATTACTGCTTGATGAATGTTAACTAAAATGAGATAGTTTAAGGGAAGGGTTCACCCACCAGGGGGTTAGTGTGGGGGCCCTCGCGAGTTGGGTCGTGACAGTTTAAATAATAAAGGGGCATAATGAGAAATCAGGGTCCCGTACTTGTGAGGTGACGAGCACTTGTGCAGGTACCGGTGTATTTGTATGGTTAATAAAAATACAAATAATTATAATTGTGACGGAGACTATGTGTTTAGCCTTCGGGCCTTGGAGATGGTGATTAAATCCACTAGGTTCGTATGGTTGTTGCTTACTTAGGCTATGATAGCCATGTTTAATTGATTCTTGTGATTATTTGACTCATCTTGCACTCATCACTCCACATCTCGTTTAAGTTAGGAAAAATGACATATCTTGATAAATTGAATTAGTATTATGCATTGGTATGGTGTACGGATATCCATTACATTTATTCATGATATTATTGGCATCTGATTAATGAGATACGAGAAAGGGGCCTTGGAGGATAGATATTGGATATGGTACATGGACGGAGTGATGATGATTTTATAGCCTAAGGGCTGGTACCCGATGTGAATTTGGGAGATCTAGTATTCTGGGTGGATATATGGTGATGATATTATAGACTAAGAGATGGTACTCAATGTGATTTGGAGGTCTGGAATTCTGAGTGGTTGTATAGACCTCATGAGTCCCCCATGGGTCACGTGAAACATCTCTTTGGAGCGCGTGTATACCGGGTATATATGGCCATTGCATAGCATACATTTCACCTGCATTTCATACAATTTATAAATGTTGATGTGATTTCATGCTATATATGCCTTAAATGATATAAAGATGGAATCTTATGTTTTTACTCGCTGAAGAAGAAAGAAAAATAGAATCTTTTGGCTTTCTTTGACTTGGAAGAGGGAAAGACTGAACCTTTTTGGTATAACTTCTTCTAAAGGGAAGAAACACTGAATCTTTATTAATAGTCATAAATGATGTAAAGGTCGAGTCTTTATGAATATATGTGCCTTATTTGATACAAAGGTTGGATCTGTATCAATAAACTTGCTTAATTTAATGGTAAGGTGGAATCTTTGTGATTGTGGATGTCTGAAATGGGTAAAGATTGGATCTTTATCGCAATACCTATTGTAATTTATGTAAAGATGGAAACTTTATGATTATACTTGAAAAGGGATGGACTTTATGCCTTGGTTTAGCGGTAGAATCTTTACTCAAATTGTTGAAATGCCTATAAATTATACATATTTTTTTTTAACTAACTAAGGAAGAAGAGAAGTATCGAAGTACCAACCTCTCCATCGTTATAGTTTAGGGTCGGTCAATGACGCTGCAGGGTAGATGTGCTTCTCGTACTCACTCTACACTTGTTGCACCTTTTGTGTGTTCGGACGTGAGTTGAGTATTGAGGTTCGACAATTGTCGAAGTGCGCCATCTTGGAGTCTAGGGTGTGTTATCCAAACTGTGTTCAAAACCAATAAATCAGAAACTTG
This sequence comes from Lycium ferocissimum, assembly GCF_029784015.1. Taxonomy (NCBI): domain Eukaryota; kingdom Viridiplantae; phylum Streptophyta; class Magnoliopsida; order Solanales; family Solanaceae; genus Lycium; species Lycium ferocissimum. Next base: position 57,827,107 of record NC_081353.1, on the reverse strand, counting down.
GATTAATCTGGAAAAATATAAAATGCATAAACTAAAAATATCCGAGTCCACAGAATTTACTGTGTGTCCTTAAGGATTTAATCCCCTCAAGTACCCAAGGTTATGGATTATGGCATAGCGGTACCTCAAACCCCACCAATTTAGTCGAACGCAAATTCGGCAACAAATCACATGAAGACTCGATTTTTGTTTGTAAGAAAGTATGCAAAAGTCTAAAAATTAGTGCAGAAAAATCTGCAAAAAATGAGGCAATTTCTATGATTTATAGACAATGAAAGGGTGAGATGGAGAGTTGCAATCCAAATGGTGCCTTTTGGGTGCACTCCAAAAGGTACCTTTTCTCATTTTTCATTCACACCTTAAAATCTTAACAATCCGCCATATGAATGGGGAATGACTCTATGATTAAAACATGCATAGAAAAACTATGTGATTCGTAAGCAAGGATTAATTGCATCTGGATAAGTAGATTTCCCTTTGAACTTTCGGTAGTGAACATATGTCGGATACTCGGTCAATCGGTAGATTTGATATCTTTGAACCGTCAAGCTTTGGTGTATACCTAGACAATCAGATGTCACACAATTAACCCTTTAGTCGTCTTTGGTTCTCACTGTTGTGTTTGTTTTAGCTATGAACACCGCCTGGTTTCATAAGTGCGAAGAGCATGGGCCTTTACCTAACATACTTCTTGAAGCGGCTTACACTTCACACTCACATAGGTGGTTTCTAAACGTGTCATCCCGTAGATACACTATTTGGTCATACCTCCCAAACTTAGAAATCATTAAAAAGCTTAAGCTTTATTAACTCATAAAAAAGCCTTAATGCTTTATGCTTGTTTCTGAACATTGTCTTCATCATGAGAATAGGTTGAGTTATTTGACAATGTTGAACCATCATTCATAACTTTGTTTGATCTTTTTGAACCTAGCTCTTGGGATCTACAGTCTACTAGGTAGAGTTATTGCCATGATGACATGTCCTAGACCTTAAACCCATTCCCCTCGATTATCTCTTAACCGCCTGTCTAGTTAGGCCTTTTATAAGTGGATCCGACACATTATGTCTTGACTTTACATATTCAATTGTGATAACTCCACTAGAGAGTAGTTATCAAATGCTATTGTGTCTCCGTCGTATGTGACGAGATTTCCCATTTTACATAATGCTCCATGCCCTTCCTATTTCTTCTTGGCTATCATAATGTATGCATATAGGTACCATAGGTTTGGGCCAGAAAGGAATATCTTCTAAGAAATTTCGGAGCCATTCAGCTTCTTCACCGGCTTTGTCTAGAGTTATAAGCTTAGAATCGATTGTAGAGCGAGCAATTCATGCCTGTTTGGACGACTTCCATGAAACCGCTCCTCCACCAATCGTAAATACATATCCATTTGTGGATTTGAATTCTATTGATCCGGTGATCCAATTTGCAACATTGTATCTTTCAATAAATGTGGGATATTTATTGTAATGCAAGACAAAGTTTTGGTATGTTTTAAATATCCAAGAACTCATTTAATTGTCGTACAATGTGTTTAATTGGGATTACTCGTGTAACGACTTAGTTTACTTATAGCACAAGCTATATCTGGTCGCGTACATTTCATGATATACATTAAACTTTCCCAAACCCTAGCATAGTCCAATTGACACTCACTTTCACTTTTGTCCTTTGCAAGAGCAAGGTTTACGTTAATTGGGGTTTTTGCAGTTTTGAAATCTAAATACTTGAACTTCTCAAGTAATCTTTCAATGTAATGAGACTGAGACAATGCCAGACCTTGAGGTGTCTTATGGATCTTAATTCCTAAAATTAAGTTGGCAACTCCTACGTCTTTCATATCAAATTTACTAGCAAGTATGCACTTAGTAGCATTTATGTAATTAGCAATATCGTTACTCATTATCAACATATTATCCACGTACAAACAAACAATGATGACGTGATTTGGAGTGTTCTTAATGTAGACACATTTTTCACAATCATTTATCTTGAATCCATTAGACAACATTGTCTGGACAAATTTCGCATGCCATTATTTGGGTGCTTGTTTTAGTCTATAAAGAGACTTAACAAGTCGATACACCTTTTTCTCTTTTCCAGGAACTACAAACCCTTCGGGATGTTCCATGTAGATTTCTTCATCCAAATCTCCATTTAAGAAGGTTGTTTTCACATCCATTTGATGGATTTCAAGACTGTACACGACAACTAATGCTATTAACACCCGAATGGATGCGATCCTCGTTACCGACGAATAAGTGTCAAAGTAATCAAGACCTTCTCGTTGTCTAAATCCTTTAACTATATTTCTTGCCTTATATTTATCAATAGTGGCATCATCTTTCATTTTCTTTTTGAAAATCCATTTGGAACCTAAAGGTTTGTTTACTGGAGGAAGATCAACCAATTCCCACGTATGGTTGTTCAGTATGGATTCTATGTCACTCTTGATTGTCTCTTTGCAAAATTGAGCTTCCCAGGAAGACATAGCTTCTTGAAACGTTCGAGGCTCATTTTCCAACAAAAATGTTAGAAAATCTGGTCCAAAGAAAGTAGATGTCCTTTGGCATTTGCTACGTCTTGGATTTTTTGCATCAGGAATATCTTCCTTTGTTTCTTTCCGAGGTCGTTTAGATCCTTCGCTAGATGAATCACATTCTCTTTTATAAGGATATATCTTTTCAAAGAAGTCAGCATTATCTGATTCAATTTCGGTATTCACATGAATGTCGGGATTTTATAATTTGTGAACCAGAAATCGATATGCTTTACTATTAGTGGAATATCCTATGAAAACACAATCAACGGTTCTAGGTCCTATTTTTACCCTTTTGGTTTAGGAACTTGCACTTTGGCCAAACACCCCACACTTTGAAGTATTCTAAATTGGACTTTCTTCCTTTATTTTTCATGTGGAACAAATTGTGTTTTTCAATGGGTCACTCGACTGAGTATTTGGCTATCCATAAGGATAGCTCCCCCCATCATCCCCCCCCCCGCCCCCGCCAACCATAAGTCGGAGGTAATCCGAAACTTATCAAGAAGGCCTTCATCATCTCCATTAACTTTCTACCTACACCCTCATATTTGTAGAATCAAAATTTCACAAATCACAATGGGTAGAAAATTAAAAAGGAGTAGAGAAAGTAAAACCTGAATTTGTTACCTTCTACTTCTTGTTCCATTGCTTTGTTGCAATAACTTTCGCCACATTATATTCAATTTTTTTTTTAAAATTTGAATAAATACAGTTTGCCAGGACTTTTATAAGCCAAGGAAGCATGTCAATTGATAAAATATATGCTTCAAAGTTTAGACACCAAGTTAGTTTTTCAATAGACACTTAAATTTGGAAACAGATCATTTCTTGTGTCATTGCTGTAACAATTAATTTCATTTGAAGTGATCTCAATTTTCTATTCCTCACAAGAAGTAGGCCTCAATATAGCAAGCCTTCAAATAAAGTATTCAACGAGAAAAATACAACCACTTTCTCTTCATTGAATCCACACCCGATCAAAGTTAAGAGTGTTTAACAAAACCCATTACGTACTGGTTTCACACCTCTATGCAGTTTTTGTGAATAAAATATTCTTCACCAATTGCATATCACCAGTACCTCATTTTAAGGAAGTGGAAAACAAAATAAGAGACTCTTATTCCCATTCAGTAACATCGATCCATCTACTGATGATCCAAGAGTTTTAATTAAATGGTGAAGTTTTTATCTTCTTCAAACCGAGTAAACAACAATGAGAATCGGCGCGGCGAAGAGTTTATATCTTCAAACCTACAAAATGTACTAACTCGGCAAAGGTTTTATATTCTTTAAACGGTATAGTAACTTGGAGTAGAAATTCACAAAAATTTAATCTCCAAATGTAGGGAGTAGAAAACCGCGAAAGTTTTAATCTCCAAAAAAAGAGTAGACAAAAAATTACAATTGTTGGGTTTTTCTTTCTCGATTGGTGCGTAGCATGCCTCATTGTTGTTTTCTCACATAGCAGTGCCCTTTCTTTGCTTTGCAATAGAATGTTGCCATCGAAAACCAGCTTGTCAGGTCCCAACCCAAGATGTCTTAAGGTCTCTCAAAGTTTGGACCATTACGTTTAAAACTTATAATGAGGTTTAGCATAATGCACAAATCTAGTTTTCATTAAAAGACTCCATTACAAAAAAGTTTTTCAAGGTCCTCTTAAATTCAAAATGATATTACTAAGATAATCATTTTCTGTAGACCTCAAACATATACATCTGATCCTGGAAAGGCACCAATAGTATATTTCCAAAATGATATATACATATCATTTTCATGATCTATAGAATAGTTTCCAAGTATTAGTTTAAGACTAATTCACATCGTACTATCTTGAAAATAATCCTCCACATATTTAATGCATGGTACCAAGTTATATACCAACTAGAGAATTTTATGGCACACAAATAGAATATATTTTGAGATCATCGAATAATAAACTGTTAACTTTGTTGATTGAGACACAGTTGAGAAAAGAGAGTGAGAGATTGAAAAGAGATTTCATTATTGACAAGAGGAAATGAAAATGTCAAATCTAATTACAAGTAGTGCAGTAACTGCCTATTCAACTAACTAACTCACTTATCACTAATTAACTTAATGCCAGCTGTCAATGATCAGAGGACAGCTGTACACTACTCCAACTGCTCAACATCCCCCCTTAAGCTAGGAGTAATGAAGATGTTCTTCATTCCTAGCTTGGATACAAGATAAGTATGATAGCATGTGTGAGACCCTTGGTGAGCACATCGGCTGGCTGCTCTGATGTTGGCAAATAATGAGTCTAAACAAGGCCAAGTCGAATTTCTCAAGAATGAAATGACATATATACTTCCTTATAAGATCATCCTGAAGAAATGCGTTGAACACATCTATTTGGTGGATGGCCTAACTATGAGCAACAACTAAAGAAATCACAACCCTGACAATAACCATTTTTACTATAGGGGAGAACGTTTTCTGATAATACAAGCCTTCCTTCTGATTGTATCCTTTGGCAATCAATCGAGCTTTGAATCTCTCAACTTCACCATTAGCATTATACTTAATCTTGTAAAGCCACTTACACCTAATGGCCTTCTTCCCTATAGGTAGTTGAGTGACTTCCCAAGTATGTTGTCTTCCAATGCTCGAATTTAACTTTGCATTACCTCAACCCATCTTTTATCCTTAACTTCTTCATTATAGCTGTTGGGTTCTTGATCCACAGAGAGCTTAGTAACAAAACTCTTGTAACGTGATCATAAGACATAACGTCACTAATAGAATATAAGCAACTACCAACATTTCCCTTCTCAGGTAGAATATAATTTGTATGCCAAATAGGTTGCTTAACGGCTCTAGTTGATTTCCTAGTTGTGACTAGAGGATTCAGTAGAGGTTGAGAAGCTGATGATGTGGGATAGTCAAAACCTTCAGCTGGATCATGGATTAGATCATCATGATCTGTAGAAGATGAGGAAAAAACACCATCTAGAGAGTTAGATGGTACTATGGTATCATCAGTGATAGCATCAACCTCACCACTAGAAGCAACTAGAGCATTAATAGACTCAGGATAATAAACAGGTACAGGATCCTGATCCTCCTCAGTAGAACAGGACATGAGAAACTGTTGCACATCATAGTCATCAGAAGTAGCTACCTCAGACTGAAATGGATAAACATATTCAGGAAAGATCACACCCTACTAACAAAAATTTTTTTAGTTTGCAAATCATATAGCTTATAACCTTTCTGATTGACAGCATATCCAAGTAGCAATGCTTTCCTTACCTTAGGTCCAAATTTATCACCTCTTATCAAATTTGTAGCAAAACATAAACAGCTAATGACTTAACATGTGACAAAAATGGAAACTTTCCATGTAATACCTCATATGGAGTCTTATTTTGTAGCACAGACAAACGGATTCTATTGATAATGTAAACTGCAACCTCTATACACTCCCCCCAAAATCTATTAAGAAGATGACCTTGAATTTTAATGGCTCTGTGTATTTCCAAAATGTGACTATGTTTCCTCTCCAACACTTTATTTTGTTGTGGAGTGTGTGGGCAAGAAGTTTGATGAATGATGCCATGCAATTTAAAAAACTCAGTACAATTAGCATTAAAAAATTTTCCTCCATTGTGAGACCTAAACACTTTAACAATTTTTCCAAACTGTGTCTTTATCATTGCAAAAAACTGCTTAAGGATCACAATTACATCAGATTACATAAAAGGTAAGAATGTCCATGTCCACTTCGAACAATCATCTACTAATGTAAGAAAGTATCTCATACCATTGTGAGTAACTACTTTGTAAGGGCCCCAATGCCCATCTATACCAAATCAAAAATTACAAGGGCCTTATTATGACTAGTAGGAGGGAATCCTAGTCTGTCTAGCCTGGGGACAAACAATACACTGATCAATAGTAGACTTGTTACACAAATAGAAATCTTTTATTCTTCTAAGTACTCCCATTGGAACATGTCCTAACCACTTATGCCATAAGGTCAAGATCAAGGTTTTTATTTGTGATTGATAGTTGATATGTCATGACATGTTTTGATGATTTGACAAACCTTACTCAAAGAACCAGAATACAACTATGTATCTTGAGGTCTGAGTCTCATGGGGAACAAATGAGGTATCTAGGTAATGGATCTGGTCCTTTGGGGGAATACAAAGGATGTCGCTTTGTTATCATCAAAAAGGGAGAAATTGATACGAAATGATATGTTTTGATGACATGACAGACCCTAAGGAACAAGATACAATTAGGTTCATCCGTCTAAACTTAGTTAACCTTATGATATCTCATATGCCGTTTGTCTAACATGCTCCTTGAAGGATCATATGCCTGCAGGAATTGCTCATTTATGAGAGACCAGATATGTTGATTTAAAAGGACCAGATGAGATCAGGTCTCCAGCCTGCTCAGCCAATAATGCAGCTGTAGAGCTACTGACAGTTTATCCAGTACTTACAATGTGTTCAAAAAATAGATGAGGAACCAGGTTGCTCCAGATAAATGTTCTGGTCACTAAAGCTGAAAGTCCAAATCTACAACTGTAAAGTGAGTGGTTGAAAACTACAATGCAACTATACAATAGTACCTCATCAAGGCCGAGTGATTAGCGGTCCATATTTTATGAGTGGTCATCTCTACTCTCTTTCTCCGTGCATATAAAGACATCATTCTCCAAGAGAAGACTCATTCTTGCACAATCCGAAAATTGCTCCATACAAAGTGCAAGTGTTACACCTCGTACTTTTGTACGATGAGTTTTCCGTAGGTTAATTGACGTAAACTCGGAGAGTGTGATTTTTTTTTGTTGCTATAAGTAGGGATTCATGTTTACCTTAAGTATACGAAGGTTTAAAACCATTTTTAGTAAGTATTGGAAGTTTAAGGGGCCAAACGAATCAAAGAAAATAAGTTTCGTCAAAAGTCGACAAGTTAAGAATGCTATAACCCGTATATTTAGGGTAACACTAGGAGTATTTAACATGATAAGAAGGTCATGTGATGAGGTATTTGAATTGTATAATAGTCGTGTGTTAATTTTTGAAGTGAAGCAAGTTGTAAAATAAAAGTCGGAAAAAGTTATCGCAAATTACGTTCATAAATTCATTGAAATTTGGGTCTAATGTCACTGAGCTTTTCTCCCAATATACTTTGAATTACGGGGGATCCACCTACCAAATTAAAGGGATACGAGTCTAGTTTCTAACGCATTAAACCGTTCGTTGATACGACGTCGGAGTAGAGAGATATTCGCGTTTTCGCAAGACTGCGCAAGCAGCTCCCTGTTGGGACCCACTCAGGTGGTGGACTTTGTTGAAATTATATAAATTCAATTCTTTAATTCTTTTATTCATTTATCATCAACTACAGATCCCTCACACTCTTAAAAACCCTCTCCATCATATCCAAACTGATCTAAGGTAAATCAAAGGTAAAAAAAAAAAAAAAAATGTGATCCAAGTGCAAAGTTCTCCGATTTCTCGTTGATTTCTAGTTCCTCTTCTTGTGGCTATTTTGGAAGAAAACTTCATGGTGAAGTAACTCCTTAGGTGGACTATTCTGAGTGTATTAAGGTATGTTTAAGTCTCTTCCTTCCTTGTTTAGGTTTTAGGAGTTGTAATCTTGTCGGGAAGTCTAGAAATCGGTAGTTTCGGGTTGTTGTTGTTGTTACGCTCTTAGTGGACTGTTTTCAGATCTTTAGCACAGATGATTACTGCTGATTATTGTTGTTACGAGTTGGATAAAGTTGTTAGAAGTGTTTTTGATGATTTAATGAAGGAAAAAAAGTGAAGAAGCTATTTGTCGAATGGTTCTAAATGGAGCTTGTTGCTCATTAGGTTGTTGTTGGATGGTTGTTGTGTTGTTGGGCTGCTTTTATGATGTTATAGGTATAGTATGAAATTGTTGGGATGTTAATGGTGTTATGGAGGTTAAGGAGAAGTATTGGAAGGGTTGGATTATGTTGATATGCATAAGTTTCCATTAGAAGATGATGTGAATCCTATGCACGCCAGGTGTTCGATGAAATATCTAAATGAGATTTCTTATGAGTTGTGAACCCATCTTTGATACAAACCATTTGTTTGTTGTAGATAATAATTCATAGAGCGTACGGAGACTCGCGAGATACGCATAGCTAAGGCGACGAGGTATGTTAAGGCTATCCTTTCCTTCTTTTGGCATGTCCTTAATCATAGGTAAAGTGCAATGAAAAGTCTCGATCTTATTTCCACTTATGATAACCGAGAATGTCCTTGATTCTTATTCACTTCTTGATAGAAAAGCCTTTAGGTGTAATGAGGGGTTATCCCTCATATTCTATATATTCCGAGTAAGTCGTGGGTGTATGCCATGATGATGTAACACTTATGTTGATAGTTGAGATATGAGATTACCTTATGCTATTCTAGTGAGTTCAATACTTGTTTGTAATGAAAGTTTGTAGTTATGAGAAAACTATGGCAGATAAACTCCTTGATGAGGTATACGATGGCCTTATGGCTTCCTGAGCATTTACTATTCATTTTTTGGGGAATTCTTAAGTGTTAGTTAACGGGTTAGTCACTTGATAATTGAAAGACTAAAAGTAATTGTAAGAAGTACTTATGTGAGCTTGCATAACATTGGATCGGGTTGCACGTTCTGCAACACTTGCATAGTAATGGATCAGGTTGCACGTTCCATAACACATGCATTTGGATCGGGTTGTACGTTCTGCAACACCTGCATATGATATGGATCGGGTTGCACGTTCCACAACACATGCATTGCATTTGGATCGGGTTGTGCGCCACGACACATGTGCAGATAATGGTAAAGATAATAAGTTAATCAGTGCCATAATATGATATAGACATATGTGTCATTGAGATCATAAGAGCATGACGATAGACATATGTGTAACGGTATGTTAGATGCCCTTCGGTAAGTCAGAGATGCCAGGTTATATTCTTAACCTTTCTTCTTGTGATATATAGTTATTATATTATGTTTCATGCCTTACGTACCAGTACATTCTTCGTACTGACCGTCCCTTTGCCTGGGGGCGCTGTGTTTCATGCCACGCAGGTTTGGATGGACGAGGAGAGGATTATCCATAGTAGGTTGCCTCTAGATTACAGCTTTTGTTGGTGAGCTCCATTTCCTCCTGGAGCATTACCGAGTCAGGGTTGTATATATTGTATTTTGATATTATGGGTATGTCGGGGGCCCTGTCTCGACCCATATACTTTGGTTATGCTTTTAGAGGCTTTTGCAGACAGATCTTGTGCATAGTTTAGTTGTGTTTTTGTCAGGTTGGGATGTCAGCCTTGTAGGCCGTTGTACCTATATATATATATGTATGTCTTTTGGGCTGTTATTACAAGACATGTTGGCCTAAATGGCCCCAGGCTTATTTATGTACGATATTGTATTCACCGGTTGGCCTCGTTGGCCTTTCTTATCCTTCGGGACTTAGACGATCAAAGTTATAGTATGGTTCACTCGGCCCTAATTAGGTGTCGGGTGCCAATCATACCTCATCAAGGTTGGGGTGTGACATCAATTCTCCACCTTTGAAGGTGTTCCTAAAAAATAGAGTCTTAGCAACCCGAAGGACCACGTCTAGAACTGAAGATATTTTAGGTCCTTAGGTTTTTGAGTCTTTGTTCCTTTTTGCTTAAAATGGAAACCTACTCTTTCATAAAAAGAAGCTAGTTGTAGATGTTCTAAATTCTCAAGGTTGCTTCCACAAGCTCTTGAGTGGTACACTAGGCTAGAGTTAGCTTAGTTGTATTAGTATGTGGCTAGAGCTAGTCACTGTGGTGAATTCTCAAAGGGTGCCTTTGAGTGGTACACTAGGCTGGGGTGAGTCTAGGTGTATTAGTGTGCTTGGCTAGGGGTAGTCAAGTGTGAGGGTTGCATAAGCGTTATTGTAAGGGTGAGGGATTATGGGAGTTAATTCCTAGCTTACGATAGAGTTGTAACCGGAGTTGCTCGGTTAGTAGAGTTAAAATCCTTCAGGGGTAGGTCATGGTTTTTAATCCCTTGAGCAAGGGTGAGGGATTATGGGAGTTAATTCCTAGCTTAAGATAGAGTTGTAACCAGAGTTGCTCGGTTAGTGCAGTTAAAATCCTTCAGGGGTAGGTCATGGTTTTTAATCCTTTGAGCAAGGAGTTTTCCACGTAAAAATCTTGTGTTGATTCTTGTATTGCATTACATTGCATAAGGGAACTGGTACACGATCAGGTTCCTCATATCTTTGTTTGGTGGACACACAGCCTGCAAAAAGTGGTATCAGAGTAGGTTCTCTTTAAAAGGTTAACACCTAGAGAGGACCTTCAGCATGGCTAGTTTACCCAGCCCTGAGAAAGAAAGATCTATCACAAGACCACCAAGATCCAACAGAGAATATCATGGATACTAGAAGGGGAGAAGGCATAACTTTTCATGGTTGAGGATCTAAGCTGTGGGACATCATCCATGGTGGACCTTATGTTCCTATGAAAAGTTGCGGGGATGGATCTGAGACTTGTCAAAAGAGTGAGAATAAGCCAAGAGTCGACCATCCCAGTTTCTGAAAAAGAAAGAAGGCTGAAGTGAGAGGAGGTAGTAAAAAAAAATTTCTTTAGTAATGTTTACTTGGACAGTGACTGCTCAAAGCATATAACTGAAAGAATGGATGATGTCCTCTCACTCAAGGCCTACCAAGGAGGGAGTGTGTTTTGTTGAAATGACAAGAAATGTCACATTCTTGGCTGTGGCAAAAATTGGTAAGGCATACTCCCATGAACTGAAAATGTGGCATAGAGGAACCTGGTGCCTCTATCACTCTTCTTCTTAAGTCAGAACGCAAATGGAGGACCGTATGGCGAACGTCTTCGTTAAGGCACAAGCGAGGGCGGGAATCTATAGGAGATGGGTTTGATATAGCTCAACTTGTTGCCCTTCCTCAAACTTCATCGGGCTTAGCTATGTTAAGAGGAAAGGTACAAGGTTAAAAGGTATTTTTTTAAAGCATCTAACTTGCTCTTGTACCGTTACAGGTATACAAACAGGGCAGGGCCAGGACAATACAAGCATAAGTGACATTGCACATCTTAGAGCTCTTGCCTCATCTTTAAATTGTCAAAGGACGTGGTGTCCATGACTCAGGTTAGTAGTCTCTTCAGTGCTTAATATGTCTAGAACTGTCTAGAATGCCATGTCATTAAGAATCTTCCACTTCCTATTCTGATTTGAGCCCTTTAAATGTTTGTCCATCCTGAACCTCTTCGTACCTCAAAATAAAACCATTCCTCTTCAGATCTTGCCAATTTTTTTACCATAATTGAAATCCGAACCGTCCTTCCCCACTCGCCAGAATCTAAACCCCACCATATCACTACCAGATCCCAAAGATAGTCTGACTCTGGTAAGTCCCACTTCCATAGATTATTCTAGAACAAATAAAGGACTCTATGACCTTCTTCTCGATTACTCTAAATGAGGGGGAGTGAAATAGGACTAATATCATGGAAAGTGGCCTGTCTAGACCTTCTTCTCGATGACTCTAAATGAGGGGGAGTGAAATAGGACTAATATCATGGAAAGTGGAATTGAAATTGTTAAGGGGTTTAAAGAGTCCTTAAAGGCAAAAAAAAGCGATGAAGGAACTCAGAAGGATCTGATGATGAAACAGATGAAGGGGAAGGAACCTATTAGAGAAGAAATAGATGCAATCAGCAAGGCATGCAATCCATTGGAAGAGAGGTATCTGTCACGAGTAATCCTTGTGGTAGTGCAGAAAAGACATCATGCACATCTGCTCCTTGTAAATCACAATGATCCTAACATGACAGACAAGGATAGAAACACCTTGCCCGGTTCGGTGATAGATACCAGGATGTGCCACCTTATGGAGCCTAATTTTTACTAGGATATCCACGCTAAAATTTGAGGTACTAGCCGTCCAGCTCATTACCACATCTTTGGTTGATGAGAACGGATCCGGTGCAGCTAGAAACTAGCAATGCTACATATATAAGGTGCACATATTCGGTCTACATAAATCCACCTGCCTATTATACACATTTGGTTGCCTGTTATGCACAATATTTCATTGAGGATGATGGGGAAATCATGGAGAAATGAAAATGCTCAAGAAGGAAAAGGGACCAGGTCTGAGTGGTCTTTGCAAAGAAAGCTGAAAACCTTTGTCTAGACCCACTAATCCTTAGTTCTTGAGCCCCTTCTAGTCCCCCTGAATATCTGACCATTTGTATTCCATGGCTTAATGACTATGGCACTCATAGCAGTTTAAGCATCATGTTTTGTATTGACTAAGACTACTATGCTTTTGATATGCTTAATCTAATCTGGGCAACTACTCTGATTTGTGCAATGATCTTAATACTTGTTGTTTGTAATAACCCATTTCGTTATTACTGTAAATTCCAAAATATTCGAGGCGTTGACTCCTTGGGACATACTTGGTCCAGCTCGTATTTCTGAAAACCGTTAACTCAATCGAGAAATCGTACGAGTTGCGGGTAAAGGAATAGGATTTGGGTCACCTGGGCCCAGTTGTACCGTTGTAGTGTCCTCTATGCCGCCCTAGCTGTGGTGCAACAGCGGATGGATTACCGCAAAAGCTGTATAGAACATTTCCTTCGAGGACCAACCTAGCGATCCCACAGTCGCGGAAATGAATTCACTGTTGGGCGGTGACTTCGCATCGCCCCCAACAAGGTTACGGCAAAGGATTTCCCCTATTTAAGTGACATTTCGGGAATTGACCTATTTTTCAAAACCCTAAAGAGTCCAGCCGCCCTTGGAGCATTTATGGAGCAAAAATTGATATTCTCTTGGAAGAGGAAATGCTTTTAACTTCTTCCATTCATCCTTCCCATTAGTGATTCCTATTAAAAACCCATCATCTAGAAACCACAAGAATGTATATCACAATCTGGTAAGACTTAAAAAAGTGATTTGTTAGTTGTTCTTAATATGCATTCATTGAGTTATTTCCCTCTTGTTCATCACCTTAGAATGGTTACTAACCTAGTTTATCATTTTCCCTATTAGATTACAAATGGGTCTCTACTATGAATCTTGAAAATGGATTTCTAAAGGATTGGTAATAAAGGCAATTTGATCTAGCTAGTGGCTTGAATATTGACATTAGTCATGAATAGAGGTTGATAAATCACATAGTGATGTTATAAATGAAATCTAGAGGTAGGCTAAATTCTAAAATCTACCTTATCGATTTGAAGTCTTTTATAAGAGTTTTAGCGGTGATTCGTATTTTGGGTCTCATGATGGTATCGAGTTCCTTCGTGTGGATTACTACGTGGTGAATAAATTGAAGAATCAACGGATGTTCGTAGCACCTGCTCGTCTTTGAGGTAGGTTACAGCTTTTCTTCCGGTAGACTCCGGCAAGTTTCCCATATGTATGTACTAAAAGGAACAAAGAATGCATGTGTAGAAATTGGAGATTTGGGATGGAATCTTAGGATGGTATTGTTGTGCGACTTGTATGTTCGGGCTTGTGGCCTGTAGATTCCCTTGGATTCCTGAATTGGTTTTCATTGATATTGGTGGATTTTATGCGATTTGGGAGTAGAGGGTGGTGCCTGTTTTTGTTATGTCTCACGATGAGAATTCACGTAATATGCGACTAATCGCGATATGCCATTAATAGTGAATCTAATTAATAATTGGACAGATAAAAGGTACTAATGATTATGAATGAGTGCAAGACTGAATTGTAATGAATGCCTTGTGAGTAAAAGGTGAATCTACTTGAACTAATCTAATAGGCTAATAATGGTAGAGTGGTAATAATGTATTGCGACTTAATTGATCGATTGCGTTGGCTTGATGCCACGTGTGGTTAATAGGTATTAAAAACTGTTGTTACATCTTGATTGTGATATGGTGGTACCTTAATTTGATGTTGATACAAGGGTAGATTTCCATATGACTTGTGTAGTTATTGATGACATTGTTGGCATACCCATGTTGGTATTTGTGACATTGATATATAGCTGGCGTACCCATATTGGTACTTGTGATATTGATATATTGTTGGTGCAACCACTGTTGGTACTTGTGATTTGGATATAGTGTTGGCGTACCCATTGTTGGTATTTGTGATATTGAGCATGATTATTGATGATGATTCATGCATTGCACGTACTCTCATTCTTCATGATATGCTGTTGAGATACTGATGATACTTGATGAAACACTGTAATAAGCTGGGCTCGATTTTTACTTGAGTGACGTGAGAGTTCGATATCCGATGTTCATTCCGGAATCGTGAATTGAGTGAGTGCATGGACTCCGCGGGTCCCCCAGGGTGGTGCCGGTGAGAACCCCCAGTGGGTAAAGATCCGAGGTTCTATCTGTCTGTTGGGCAAAGATCCGAGATGGGTGGCACTTAGACTTCGTGAGTCACCTTGGGTTGTGCTACCGAGATGTCGATATTTCCGTTCGGAATACATGTGTTCACAGCATTTGTATGGGATTGCATTGCATTCATACATCTTTGCATTGCATTGCATCATGACTTATATTGAGATGACTTGGTGATCTGCTTGTGTTGTTGTTTCTGGATTGGAATATAAAGACTTGGTACAATTGGGTTAGATCCTACCAAACAGCGATGACGTATTACTTGGTTAGGAATATGGTTTCCTTATACTTGTTCATTTGTCTCGTAAGCCTAAAATCAAAATTC
>NC_081353.1:57793644-57811735 GCF_029784015.1 Lycium ferocissimum | reverse complement strand
GGCGATGTTTTTTTATGATTTGGTCTCCCCCGGGGGGCGTTCTTACCGATACTTATATTATTCTTTAGGACACGGTGCTGCTTGATGAGAATCTGACTTAAGAGGAGGAGCCTATTGCGATTTTGGATAGGCAGGTTCAAAAGTTGAGGTCTGGGAGATAGCACGCGAAGGTGCAATGGAAGCATCATCCTTTTGAGGAGGCCACTTGGGAGACTGAGTCCGACATGTGTAGCCGATATCATCAGTTGTTTGCCGATTAGTATCTGATGTAACGACCTATTTGGTCGTTATAGCCTTTTCGGTACTTTTAACCATTTTCCCAGCTTGTTTAGCTCACATTTGACCCGAGGGGATCGTTGACACGTTTCCCAAGGTCTTTGGATATGATTTGGGTGTCTTTATGGGAAATTTGAGCTTAAGGCGAAAAAGAGTTAACTCAAAGTAGATTTTTGGGTAAACAAACCTTTTGGGAATCCGTCGATTCTCAGAGCTTCGGGTAGTCTTTTAAAACTTGTATGTATATTTTGTTAGGTTCCCAATGCACTCGGGTGCATTTTGGGACTTGGGTTGGGAAGTTGATTTTGAGATATCCGGAGTTGACTCGGCCAAGAGACCTCCGTTAGGAATTTCGAGATCACGAGTACGTTTGTAGCGTGAATTTATATATGTTTGCATATACGGTATGTGAGAAGATGGCCTCGGGTGATAGTCGGGATTTCGGGTTAGATTTGTGAAACTTAGGAGCTTTTGGTGTCTAGTACCCGTTATGGCGGCACTAAGACCGCGGCTGCGGTACTGCAGAAGTGATGGTCCTGCCGCTGTAGCGGCCATGTGTAAATTAGGCAGGACTGCAGAAGCAATCATGGGACCGCGGAAGAGGGACCGCTGAAGCGCTAGAGTGGCTGCGGAAGCAGGTGACGGGCAGTTAGGTTCATTAATGTCACACCCCGGTCTTACTAGGGTGTGATGGGCACCCGACCCCATATTCGGAGCCGAGCGAACCCGCTGACTTTTATTACACATATGAGCTTATGAATCGCTAAAATGACTACATAGAAAAAAAAAAATTCCATAAGTAAAATCGATATCATATAAGACTAATACGAAACATAATAACATATCGGTCACGGAGCGTTTACGAGTCGACAACCCAATACCACGACTACGTTCGCAAAGTCTCTAACCGAACAAAGCATCATGGCAGCTATACCGACTCGGCAAGACCGACAAGTGAGCCACCAACCTCTTGGAACATCTCTATGCTAGATTCACTTATCGGTGTACGCGCGGCATGAAACGCAGCTCAAGAAGAGGGGTCGGTACGAGCAGCAATGTACTGAGTATGTAAGGCATGAAAAATAATACAAACAGGAACATAAGTATGAACAACAATACCATGGGATCATAGAACATGTGATGAGATAAGAGGATAACCTGTACATGTGAATGCCTTTTTGGCTGGATACCATGTACGTGCTTGTCTTTCCTTTGAAAACATTTCTTTTCCATATACATAGAAAGTAGATCTTATATCGTATCATGTTATATCATATCATATCATATCATATCATATCGTGTTATATCATATCAAGTCATAGTGTATCATATAGTATCATAGCACCGAAACGTCGGCTCACCCACATTGCGCCGAAAATACTCCGGCTCGCCCGTAAATCCCGCGTCCGGCATCCCGCGTCCGGGATGAAAAACCAGCTGACCGATTGTGGGCAATGAAACATGTTTCCCTTCCCATTCCCCATGTACCCCTTCCCCCACCCCACGTGCATATACATATCTCATATACATATATCATATAAGTACGCAGAGAGCTCAAAGAAAGTCATGTATCCATCGGAGTGACATAAGGCGGAAACCTCCGATTACACATGGAGTAACCAGTGGTCGCCATGTCTCACCTTGGAGGAACGATTACCATAAGGCGAGACTATCAATAAAGGATAACATCACGGGAAAACATAAAACAGGGACATAACATATCATTTCATATATTTTGAAACCTTTAAAATAGTCATTATCCAAAAATGGCTTAGCATCTCGTATCGTCGTGTTCATGGTGAGAACATATCCTTGACATATTCGTCCTAGTCATTTTCTCATATCTAGCATCATCATTATCTTCATAAAATCATAGTCGTTGTTTTGGTCATAAAAACTTTCAAAAATCGTAAAACTTGAATTTGGAGAAAATGAATATTTTGGAAAACATTCATAAACTTTTAGGAAGGAAATCATGCTTTGAAATCATAACTTCTAACTTATGAAAATACGGACGTTATGGGAGCATCGGTAAAATTACATCGTATGATTCATGCCATAGGAAGAAAGGGCTTAGCCTTAACATACCTTATTTGCCTCTTACGCTTCTCCAAATTCAAATCCCGTTTCCTCCAAAATCTACAATTGGTCACAAATACCAAACATTGGTTATAAGACTTTAGGAACTTAATCTTAAATCAACACTTGTCTTGACTTCTCAAATAGATTCGCTTGTATTCTGCCGAAATTTCGGCAGCATCTCCCCTGTAAACATACCATCCCGAGAATACAACTCGGCCAATTTTAACAACAATCCGAGAGCGGACTCGGCCACATTATCAACAACAATGCCAACAATTATTCTAGCAACACTATAACATTCAAAATGATCCAATTAACATACAATGCCGTCCGAACCTCTCAACTTCAATAAAAACATTGGCAACATATTTTCTTTTACTCTAAATTCATAAACCATATCAACAACCACACATTAACAATACTACTCATGCAATGTAAGAATTCAAGCTAATGTCGCATTAACTTCTTCAATATTCCGATAACGATTACAACTTTATTTTAAGCCATCCAACCTTCATTTTCTTCATTAAATTCACAACACAACAATCAAACAACCAAATAAAATTAATTCGTCACCTCTACACCACACTACTACATTCGGCCACCACCCTATACACATCTTCTTCATGAATTTCATCCATTTCTTCATTCTACGACATTTGCAATCATTCATAACATAGAAATAAGGTTGATTCTTACCTTTTCTCCCTTAGCTTCCTTCTTGGCTAGATTTTGTAAAGTGCAAGAACAAATGTGTCTCTTGCTCCAATGACCTCTTCACCTTGCTAGGGACCTTCCAATAGGTAGAAAATAATTTTTTGAACAATTTTCCTCCAAGGTCCTTGCTCCATCACCATGGCCGAATGGCCTTGTTCATTTTCTCTTTCTCCAAGTTTTTTTTTTTTTTCATCTTTCTAAAGATGAAGACAATTATGTCTTATTTATCCTTTCTTTCCACCACTTATCCATATTTATTTTTTTAAGCCCCTCAAGTATAAGAATATAAGCACATGGCCTTATTCTTTCTCTCCAAACTTCTTGAACCTTCTAAGGATGAGAAAAGATGATGAATTTGTCATCTTTTTTTTTTTCACCACTTTTCTATATATATATATATATATACATTTAAGCCCTATAAGTAAGAACATGGACACATGGCCATGAGTGGGGCCCACCCTTTTTTGTCACATGGCCAAAGTGGAATCTCAAGAATTTTCTTGAACACTTTGGTCCTTCAAGAACATTCTTGAACACTTTGTGAAATTACCGTTTTGCCCCTAGCTCTTCGCAATATTACCATAGGCCATTTTGCGAATTTCCCTTTTTGCCCTTAACCTTCCACATTATTTTCATTGGCCATTTTGCAAATTTCTCTTTTTACCCTTGGCCTTTCTCAATATTTCCATACCACCAATGTTCATAAATAATATTCCTAACAACTCGTACATTAAAATAATTCTTGAAAATGATCTTGTCCTTAACTTGCCACGACTTTCTCGAATTATCCGAATGTATGAAATACGAGGATATAACATCCTCCCCCCCCCACCTTTAGAAGATTCGTCCTCGAATGTTCAACTGATTTTATGAGGTCTTGTAGCACTTCGGGGGTCCCGTTTGTGGTCGTTCTTCTCTTTATGCCCATTCCTTATCCTTTACCTTATTCTCCTTGGCCTTTACACAAATCCTCAGTTTATGTCATAGGTTTCCCTTTTTGATCTAATATAATATAGTCTCCCCCCCCCCCCCTTTAAGGGTTCTTTATATACCAACAGTTCTTCTTTTCAACTCTGTGCACAACATAGCAAAATTTCTTACCATAAGTTTTCCTTCACTTTACGTCGATACCCTCACATATGAGATATCATACATGTCCATATACACATACACATATCATTAGTATCACCTAACCCACAAAATACTTCCGACGCTATTCAAGCCTATCCAAATTCCGGAGCGTGACGTTTCTTTTCTTTTCTCTAGTCTAGCCCGTTGCGCGTTACGTGGCCTTTTATGGTCTCCAACCATCTCGTATATTCTAATTTCAAGCAGGCCATTCGGTTTTTCATTTGTCTTTTCTGACCTAATCTTTGGAATTCCTTGCATACTTCCTTATGGGTCACCCATCATGAAATTGCTCCCACCGAGCACGCTTAACCTCGAAACTTTAGTGGAATTCGATTTTAATGCTTTGCTATAATCGCGCCTTTATTACATAATCCGGAGCCGGTCAAAGTTTTGATTCGAGGCATATTCGTAACACATCCTTTCTTTTTGCAATTATCGTTTTGCCTTTTCGGTCTTCCATATCACCTTCACAAATTCTTATTATTCGAAATCTGTACACCGCAAATGCCAACAATACCTTACAGGGCATATAGCTACATATCACCTTCTAGCCATCCAGAACTTTTTGTTTCGTATACCCATGAACAAATATTTTCGTACTTGCCCTTGTAACCTTTCCATATCGTTACTTGCTTCCTTCCGTCGTATGTAAGGCTTACATATGGAATTTCATTCTCCTATGACTTGGCTCTATCGCACGATCTATGACGAAAGAAGTCAACGATCCCTAGATGCCCCGTAGCCTCCTCTTAATGAATGCGGCGGCGTTCACACCATAAACAAGACTCTCATCGGACACGACTTTGCGACAACCCCTAGAGACGGACACACACTCGATACCACTTTGTCACACCCGGTCTTACTAGGGTGTGATGGGCACCCGACCCCATATTCGGAGCCGAGCGAACCCGCTGACTTTTATTACACATATGAGCTTATGAATCAGTTAGAAATGAATACATAGAAAAAAAAATTCCATAAGTAAAATCTGACATCATATAAGACTCGTGACACGAAACATAATAACATATCGGCTGCTGGAGCCGTTTACAGGCTGACAACCCAATACCCACGACTGTAACGCAAAGTCTCTACCTTCGAACAAAGCATCATGACACTATACTCGACTCGGCAGCACTCAGGGACAAGTGGAGCCTACCAACTCTGTTTGGAACATCCTCTATGCTAGATTCGGCTAAATCATTCAGGTGTTATTCGCGGCATGACGAAACGCGACCCCGAAGAAGAGGGGTCGACGAGAAATGTACCGAGTATGTAAGGCATGAAAAATAATACAAACAAAAGAACATAAGTATGAACAACGACCATGGGATCATAGAACATGTGATGAGATAAGAGGATAACTTTTATACATGTGAATGCCTTTTTGGTCGGATACCATGCATGCTTGTCTTTCCTTTGAAAACATTTCTTTTCCATATACATAGAAAGTAGATCTTATATCGTATCATGTTATATCATAGCATATCATATCATATCATATCGTGTTATATCATATCAAGTCATAGTATATCATGTAGTATCATAGCACCGAACAAATCGGCTCGCCCACGTTGCGCCGAAATACTCCGGCTCGCCCATAAATCCCGTGTCCGGGCATCCCGCGTCCGGATGAAAAACCAGCTGACCAGGTGGCAATGAAACATGTTTCCCTTCCCATTCCCCATGTACCCCTTCCCCCACCCCATGTGCATATACATATCTCATATACATATATCATATAATCATGCAGGAGAGCCCAAAGAAAGCCATGTATCTATCGGAGTGACATAAGGTCGGAAACCTCCGATTACATTATGGAGTAACCAGGGTCGTCATGTCTCACCTTGGAGGAACGATTACCATAAGGCGAGACTATCAACCAAGGATAACATCACGGGAAAACATAAAACAGGGACATAACATATCATTTCATATATTTTGAAACCTTTAAAATAGTCATTATCCAAAAATGGCTTAGCATCTCGTATCGTCGTGTTCATGGTGAGAACATATCCTTGACATATTCGTCCTAGTCATTTTCTCATATTTAGCATCATCATTATCTTCATAAAATCATAGTCGTTGTTTTGGTCATAAAAACTTTCAAAAATCGTAAAACTTGGAATTTGGAGAAAATGAATATTTTGGAAAACATTCATAAACTTTTAGGAAGGAAATCATGCTTTGAAATCATAACTTCTAACTTATGAAAATACGGATGTTATGGGAGCATCGGTAAAATTACATCGTATGATTCATGCCATAGGAAGAAAGGGCTTAGCCTTAACATACCTTATTTGCCTCTTACGCTTCTCCAAATTCAAATCCCGTTTCCTCCAAAATCTACAATTGGTCACAAATACCAAACATTGGTTATAAGACTTTAGGAACTTAATCTTAAATCAACACTTGTCTTGACTTCTCAAATAGATTCGCTTGTATTCCCGCCGAAATTTCGCGCATCTCCCCTGTAAACATACCATCCCCGAGAATACAACTCGGCCAATTTTAACAACAATCCGAGAGTGGGACTCGGCCACATTATCAACAACAATGCCAACAATTATTCTAGCAACACTATAACATTCAAAATGATCCAATTAACATACAATACGCCCCGAACCTCCCCAACTTCAATAAAAACATTGGCAACATATTTTTTTTTACTCTAAATTCATAAACCATATCAACAACCACACATTAACAATACTACTCATGCAATGTAAGAATTCAAGCTAATGTCGCATTAACTTCTTCAATATTCCGATAACGATTACAACTTTATTTTAAGCCATCCAACCTTCATTTTTCTTCATTAAATTCACAACACAACAATCAAACTACCAAATAAAATTAATTCGTCACCTCTACACCACCACTACTACATTCGGCCACCACCCCATACACATCTTCTTCATGAATTTCATCCATTTCTTCATTCTACGACATTTACTGTCACGCCCCAATTCCATGGGACGTGATGGGCACCCGACCCCACGTCCGGAGCCGAGCGAACCCACAGACTCTTATTACGCACATAATTTTTTATTTTTTTTCAAATCTCTAAACTGAATAATCATCAAATACATAATGAAGCTTTCAAATCTGACAAAATCTGTAATTGTACACAATTTACTACATAACACAAATCGACATGTCGGCTGATGGAGCCGCTTACAGACTGACAACCAACACCCACGACGCTGTCTGCAAAGTCTCTAACACAGATCCATAAATCGAACGTACAAACCCGGACTCGGCCGCACTCGGAAAATGGAGCTTGCCATCTCCGCTGGACGTCTTCTACAATCACATCGGCTCATCTCGGGAGTACTGCGCGGCATGAAACGCGGCCCCGAAGACAGGGGTCGATGCCGGAAATGTATCTTACGTACGTAAGGCATGCAATACAAATAAACAAAACTATAACCGAAACGTACGGAACTATCAAGTAAATACATATAACCCCGAGTACCGGACACATACCTTTCGTACACAACTCATACATACTGTTTCATAAGCCAAAAGTGTACGGAAAAACAAATAGGCCAACCAAAGTACCTAAAATGCTTACTTTGCATTCACGGACCGCGTGTCCGAAGAGGTACATAAAATACGGAGCGCACGGTGATGTCACGTATCGGGCGATTTTACACGTAACGTACGGAACATTCGGATGCGATCATATATCGGACGAATATCAAACGTACGTAATGTTCGGACCGTGATGTCGTATATCGGACGGAGTACGAGAGTGTGTGGAGTGCTCGGATGATATCATATAACGGACGAAATACGAATATACAAATCGTACGGAATGCGCATACATCGGACGGCAGTACAAACGAGAAGGCTGGGAAGTTGACATATGTCGGACGAGATACGTAATGCATGTCATAATCATGAATCTCATATGTGTATGACGTGTCCGGGCCCTCCGATGAGGGACTCGGTGAATAAGATCATGTATAAACGTAATCGATGTCATATATGCAAATAACGTGTCCGGCCTCAATTAAGGGACTCGGTAACGTAGAGTCATGCGGATCGAATCCCGTGCCAAATATACATAACGTGTCCCGGCCCTCTCTTGGGTCTCGGTGGATAATATCAAATGCCGTCTCGGCCACCATCCCGCGTATCATCATAAACATACGCAAATAACGTGTCCCGCCCGCAAGATACGAGGGACTCGGTGAATAATACGCAGAAGAGCACGATAACATGTCCTGGCCGGGACTCGGTGAATCGAATCGTATCGTGACGTACACGATCATAACATGCCTGGCCGGGGACTCGGTGAAAGATACATTGAGTCGCGCGGCGAGTAGTGCGAAACATATGCATATGAAATCGGACTCGATGAATACATACGCTTATTAACATCTGAAGATTCGAGGAACAAGTCTCGGGTTACGCCGAGTTAGCATCGGAGAGTTATAGCGATTGCGTAACGTACGAGACCCTTCGGACTTTCCAAGCGATCCGGGTCGTGTATGGAGAACATTAAGACTTACGAGAATATTTATATCAACTCACTTATACCCCAAAGCTTATATATCACTCTTATGTTTGCATACTCATATCGGATTTTCTATTTCGAATATTTACATCGGCGCGCTTATATCAAAATATTCATATCAATTCATTCGTATCGGGCGTTTATATCCGGACGGTCGAACCGGAATGCTTCATATTCGAGTTACCGAATATTCATAACAAACTCGAAACATTAGTCAAAAGTTTCTATTAAGAATCGTAAAATAAGACAAATAAAGCAATATACATAAGTCTCGGGTGTTGTGGGCCCACCTCGGATCAAATCAGTAACGAACCTAAAAATGTGGTCATTATGTCTCATTACATTAACCTCGAAGATTTCAAGTCATTCCGGTTCCATTTTCAAGAGTTACGAACATTTGAACATTTATTTACAATAAAGCATAACTCATTTAATTCAATACTACTGAGCGAATAGTAACCAAATTCAAACTCGGATTTCTAGAATTAGAGTGGCCCCCGAGGCACACGTTCAAGCCTATGACGTCTAAGACATGCCAGAGAACGAAGGGGAAAGCCTTACATACCTTTTCCGCTCCTTAAGCTTCTCCAAATCCCAGCTCCAAGTTTGCCAAAAGCTGCATTTGGTCACATTTACCAAATATCAACCATAAAGCTTTAAGAATTCACTCTTAACCAACACTTGTCTTAATCTTCCAAATAAGTTCACTTATTTTATGCCGAAATTTCGGCAGCATTTCCCCTATATATTCACCAACCCCGAGAATTTAACTCGGCCAAATCATTACCAACAAACATAATAACAACATCAACAGCCAACTCAAAGTGCATTATAACATTAGCAGCTTGTCTTCCGCATAATTCGACGACGTTCCAATCATATTCAATTCAATACTAATAAGCTCGCATTCAAGTACTAATCCAATATCATTTAAACAAGATTTCAAACACGCTTCGGAAAATCTACAAAGTATTCAAATCAGCCCATTCACCAACAACATGCCACCCAAAACTCACCATATTCCATAAGAGCAACGGCAACATATTTCATCCTTCCGAACTCATGAACTACGTCAACAATCCGTATGCTAACAATCATTATTTCCATGAACACAAGAATTTACATTAAAGTCATATTAATCTCCAAAACAGCCCATAACAATTCCAACACCAATTTTAGTTATCAAATTTCCATTTCCATCACAAATTACATAACTACATCAATTAACATACTATATAAAAGTTGTTCCATCATCTTTACACATAACACACACACACGGCCCCATGTCCAAAATCACCACTTCAACCAAAATCATCGAGCTTTCATTTCCAATATAGAGTTCATAACAACCACAACTAGAATATTACATAGAATCAACTCATCTTTCTTATTCTAACTACACATACACACGGCCACACATGCATATATACAAATACCATGCCAACTTCCATATTCTCATGAGTTTTATCCTTTTCCACACACTACAACATATATGAACCCTTCATAACATATAAAAAGGGATTGAATCTTACCTTTCTTCTCCAACTTCTTCACTTAGCTAAGGTTGGAGTTTGCACCAAAGAGTGATTCTCTTGCTTCAACAATTACACCATATTAAAGAGCATCCTTGAATTAGTGGAAAGACATGAAGAAACAATTTTTTTGAACAAGATTTCAAGGTTCCTCTTTTTCCCTACAATGGCCGAATAGGCCTTCATTTTTTCCTTCTTCTTTCTTTTGTTCTTTCTCTCAAGTTTCTTGAATAATGAATTTTTTTGTCTTACCACATAAGCTTATATATATATAGTCATTGTAGGCATGTGAGGGGCACATGCCCCATTTCTAGAATTTTCTCAAAATTCTAGCAAAGATGACTTATTTTTGTCATCTTTTCTTTTCCCTTTTTTTTTTGTTTTGTTTTGGTCACATGGCCAATATGGCCCCCCTTTTGGAATGTTCATGAACCCTTTCGTAAAATTCCCATTTTGCCCTTCGACTTTTCTCAATATTACCATTTTGCCCATAGCCTTCCGCATTATTTCCATTGACCACTTTGCGAATTCCCCTTTTTACCCTTAACCTTTCTCAATATTTCCCATGCAATAATAGTCATAAATTATATTTATAACAACTCGTACATCAAAATGACCTTTGAAAATGATCTCGTCCTTAACTTCCCACGACGACTTCGAAATATCCAAACGTACAAAGTACGGGCTATAACATTTACAATCATTCATAACATAGAAAGAAGGTTGATTCTTACCTTTTCTCCCTTAGCTTCCTTCTTGGCTAGATTTTGTAAAGTGCAAGAACAAATGTGTCTCTTGCTCCAATGACCTCTTCACCTTCTTTAGGACCTTCCAATAGGTAGAAAATAATTTTTGAACAATTTTCCCTCCAAGGTCCTTGCTCCATCACCATGGCCGAATGGCCTTGTTCATTCTCTTTCTCCAAGTTTTTTTTTTTTCATCTTTCTAAAGATGAAGACAATTATGTCTTATTTATCCTTTTCTTTCCACCACTTATCCATATTTATTTTTTAAGCCCCTCAAGTATAAGAATATAAGCACATGGCCTTATTCTTTCTCTCCAAACTTTTGAACCTTCTAAGGATGAGAAAAGATGATGAATTTGTCATCTTTTTTTTTTTTCACCACTTTTCTATATATATATATATATATACATTTAAGCCCTATAAGTAAGAACATGGACACATGGCCATGAGTGGGGCCCACCCTTTTTGTCACATGGCCAAAGTGGCATCTCAAGAATTTTCTTGAACACTTTGGTCCTTCAAGAACATTCTTGAACACTTTGTGAAATTACCGTTTTGCCCCTAGCTCTTCGCAATATTACCATAGGCCATTTGCGAATTTCCCTTTTTGCCCTTAACCTTCCACATTATTTCCATTGGCCATTTTGCAAATTTCTCTTTTTACCCTTGGCCTTTCTCAATATTTCCATACCACCAATGTTCATAAATAATATTCCTAACAACTCGTACATTAAAATAATTCTTGAAAATGATCTTGTCCTTAACTTGCCACGACTTTCTTGAATTATCCGAATATATGAAATACGGGATATAACAATTAAATGAGTGATAAAAGCCCTAAGTATTTCATTCAATATCATTTCGACTTTAGAGCATTTTGGGAGCATTCAAGGCTATTCTTCATGGAAGATCATTGTGGTAAGTTCCTTCACCTTCCTTCCCATTCCATGTTACATTATTCACCTTAAGAATCCATTAATCATGCTAGTTTCTTTAAGAAATGGTGGATTGAAAGAGGGTTTTGTGGGTTCTTCATTCTAGGATATTAAATCTTGATTTATTGATTGGGTTAACTTCATTAAGCATGGAATTGATGATTATTATTTGTTATTGTATGATTCCTTCCTCATTATTGGCTAATTTATGGAATTGGAAGTTAGGGGTCGTACCCAAATTTGGGGGTTTTGCCTAGAATCCAAGGTTAAGTGATTTGTTAGTTCTTCTAGCTTATAACTGATGGGAATTGATCACCTAGAACATTAATTTCATGTTGAGACCTATAGATTCCTTATTCCATCTTTCTAGTTCATAAACACCATTCCATAGGCTGGGATTTGGGTCTTGAATAGAAGTAAGGTTTGGATGATGTTTATTCTTGATTCTAATTTCATAATTCGGATATGACTAGACTTCCATTATCTCGAGGCTCAAAGGAAGGGAAAGACTAAGGTTTGACTATTGGAGACCTCACTGCTCTGCTCTCCAGGTAGGCTATGGTTTATCTTATGGAAAAACTTCGATTGGCGAAGCGTATGTTTAGATGATATTATTGGAGAATGCATGTAAACCTTCAGGTATGAAGTTGGGTTGGGCCTTGTTATATGATTTGGGGGCTAGCCACCCCGTTGCCTTGTTGACTTATCTTGTTGTATTTACTTATTGGCTCGTTGCCACGTTGAGACATCGCATATTGGTGATTAGTGATATATCATGGCTATGATATGGTAGTACCTTACTTGATTATTATTGAGATGAGAATTGTGATTCCATTGTGGCTTATTGTGTAGCCTTATTATTGATATTACTTGTGTTCCGTGTCCGGTACTATTTGGGATTGAATTAGTTATTGATATTACATTGCATCGTATTCATACTCATTTCCATAAAATACATTGATAATGCATGGTTATGGTACTGATGATGATAAGTGAGAGAGTGTAGCCTCCGAGGCCTTTTTAGGAGAGCGTAAAAGAGAGATGAGTGTTTGTGATCCGAGGCCATTTACCGGAGCGAAATGAGTGTACGTTGCCCGAGGTCTCTTGCCGGGAATGAATGAGTGCTCAATGCCTGAGGTCTTTTGTCGCCATCGAGAGAGTGCTCGTTGCCGAGGTTGTTGCCGGGACGAGTGGTACATGGACTTCACGGGTCCCCCATAGGTTGTGCTGCTGAGACGTGATGTTCCATCGATCGGAGTACATGTGTGGGGTGCATATGCATTGCATTCATCATGCATACATTATTGCTTTGCATTGTACCTTTTGGTTTCCTGTGATGTTATTGTGATATGATTGTGATGTACTGGTTCAGATTGGTTGTACTTAGACCTGGCACAGTTGGACATAGATGCTATAATATAGGTGATGACTTATTATGATATGATTGTAATGTACTGGTCGGATTGGTTATACTGAGACTTGGCACAGTTGGGTTTAGGTGCTATAACATAAGTGATGACACGTACTGTGGACATGGATTCATGTTGACTTGTAGTTTGTTTGGTTTTACGTGTTTATCTTGCTTTGTTATTTTTATATATGTAAGCTAGTCTTAGTCGGCCTATGATACCTACCAGTACTTGTTGTTTGTACTGACCTGCAATCGCTGCATTCTTTTATGAATGCAGAGTACCAGGTTGGATCCACTTCTACCCCTCGTGGTTGATATTCAAGGATTGCTGATTCGAGTCTCTTCAGGGTGAGTATGAGGATGTTCGCTGCCCAAAGACTCTTCCTATTATTATGTCTTGCTTTCCATTCTGAGACATGATTTTGAGACTATTTATGTATTATTATTCAGACTTGTAGTATTTAGTTTAGATGCTTTTGTATGACCAGACCAGATACTGGGGTGGATTTCATTTACTTCTGCACTTATTTATATTATATTGTGAGACTTACATTATTTTTCTTTCTTCCGCTAATTTTCTATTATGTATGAATGTTGAGTTAAGGGTCCGCCTACCGAGGCGGAAAAGGTAGGTGCCCGCTCGACTTCGTGAAATTGGGTCGTGACATCTGAAGATAGGAATAACTACCAAGTCAACACTGGGGTCAAATACAAAGGTATGCCTCACAAAAAGAAGTTACTTTCGTGTCTTTAGAAAGCCTAAGAATAAGCATGAGCCACGAATACATACCGTCATTGAATGAATTACAAGTAGTGACTTCATACCAAAGTGTTGTTCCATGAGGTTCCCTCCAATGGTCCTCCTCTTCAAGACTCCTCCCTTGATGAAACTTCACAAAAAAATCAATCAAATAATTATGTTTATCAAAAGGAATAGTTTTTTTACCTTTAAGCTTTTCGATCCTATGCCAAGCTTCGAGTAGCATCTCCTCATCCTTTAGGTTAGAAGATCTAGCTTAGTCCTTACAACTAGTGTACTCTTTCTTTTTCAAATTGCTCCCCTTCTTTAAAGAAAACTCTTCATTTTTGGAGACCTTTTACAAACGCGACGTTGGCCCATCAAGTGGGCCACAAACCCTCAATAAAGACTTTCCGTCATCGGGGAGAGAATCAACAACTTCACCCATTCCATGCGTGTCATCATGACCAAGCTTCATATCACAATCCCTTAAGAAGGAAATACCTTCATTGGGAAGGGTCTTATCATGCCATAGTGGATTACAAAACACTATGTTGCCTCCAAAGATGGCTGCATCCTCAACATTAAAATGCACGCCACTAGGTACATCATTTTCAAAAGTCATGCCAACATCAAATAAGACATTATCTTTAAAGAAAGAACAATCAATAAATGATGAGGATTCAAAATATGCAATGGCACTCTCATAAAAACAAACGTCATTTTTCAAAGCAATTTCACTCATATGACTATCGACATGACGCACATCACCATTACACTCTTGAGTCGTATCACATGACACTAAAGCAAGATCAAAAGACTCATTTTGATATGAAACAAACAAGAGTGAGGTGTCAATTTCACTCAAATGACCAACTACATTGACATGATCACTAGTTTGAGGTCCACTAAGTACATCACACAATTCCTCAACTACTGGACTATCATCACAAGCAAGTTGATCAACACAAGCATCCACACTAGTTGGACTCAAATTGATCTTGCTAGAAGAGTCAATCCGGTCATCATTAGGATCAACTAATGTGTGAGATATCTTATCACATGACAATGCACTACTATTCTCATCACAAGTGTCAATACTAGATGGACACAAATTTACCTCACAACAAGAATCAATTAGGTAACCAATAGGATCAACTAGTGTTGGGACACCCACATCAACTACATTGTCAATAATCTTTAAAGATCCATTCAACTCAACACATGGTAAAGGGCTATTAAGCTTACATAAAGACAAGCTATGACTCACACTGAAATTATCATGCTCATTCACAATATTTAGAGAGTTGAGATTAGCTATTTTACCTTGTCTCGTACACAAAACATATTTTTTCGGTGATTTTCAACATTGTAGCACATTTGCTCCTTCGAGAAGCCTTCAACTACCTCATGATTTTTCAAAGCTAAGTTTCAACATATGGTTTGCTTCCAAGAATACTTGTACCTTCGTCAAGACAACTGGAGAAGAGAGAAAATTTACATGAGTTAGCATAAGGTTGTGACAAAACTCTCAGCTCACTCCTAACAACCTCTCCTTTTTCCACTCTAGAGTATTCACTTTTCTCTCCCTTAATTCTCTCAATCTTTTCTCTCTCAATTTCATGGGACTTGGGACAAGTGCCAAGAATTCTAAGTAAAGGATTAGGTGAACCCTTCATTTCTACTCTCTCTTTGGCTTCACTTAGAGTGTCCTTCTCTTCCTTCACTTGTTGCTCCTTGGTTAAGCGGTTCATGATTAGGTGTATATGTTTTTCAATCATCTAAAAACTTTTGTCAATCCTATCCCATAGTGAAGGATCGGGATCACTCACTCTAGGAAGTTGTTCACTAGCATTTGTATCTTTTTAGGGGGTATGGGTGGAAAGAGAAGTCTCCCTTTCTTTTCCACTACATACTTGTTCCATTCTCATATAGAACCCTATGTTCTTGGAACTAAGGATTTCCCAAACATAAGTGACAATGTCTGTGGGAAGCATATCACACCAAACCTCTTTTCAATTCACAGGAAAGAATACCTCCCTCTATCAAAAACCAACTTTTCAAGAAACCCTTTCAGTTTTCTCAACTCTTCAACCCTTGAGGGTAATGTAGTTGGAAACTACCCTTATTGCACAAGAAAGCCCCCAAACCAAACACTAAATTTTTTTTCAAGGATTCCCCCTTCCCGCACTTTCCTTAAAAATGATTTCCCTACTTCCATTCCATCACCTTCTCCTACCTTCAACAATTTCCCAAAAAACACATTTTTTGGGGGACATGGCATTGTACTAGGAAATGATACCCCTTCTCTTTGACGACCCTTATTGGGGCCAACCCAACACTTATCCACTCGCTTGGGTGGGATCACAAGGGATGCAAGAATATCCACTAAAAACTTTTCACAAGATTTTGTTAAATCACTACTTACGGCATATTAAACCCAAAGCGCATAACCACAAGGTTCTGTTCACACAACTTCCTATTTCCAGAGGGTCTTTAAAAAGATCAAAAATAGTGTAAAAAGAACTATACCTCAGTCGCCTCCAATCCAAGTGTGGTAGAGAAACTTCTGTTTTCTTCCATAAATTCCTTTATTTCCCTTTATCTTTCATAAGACCCCAAAAACCCTTTTTCTTATATTCCTTTGGGGTAGACTCTTCACCACCGTTCCCAGATCTATCGACCATCATCTATTTTGTAATGTCCTTCACCATCATAGTTACAACCTCCATCACTTTCTAACCCTTGCCCTCTGTACTAGAGGCATAACTTTCCCTTTCCCCGCTCTTCTGTCTCCCCTTTTTGAAACCCACAAAAGAGAAACAAGATTAGTAAGTGGCCCTCACATCACTCATATTTTTCTCAAAGCCACCAAATCGGGGATCTTTTAAAATTGGAAGAACCCTTATCCCAAATAAAATTTTAAAAGGGTTTCCCAAACTTTTTGGAAGAAATATTCTTATTAAATTTAAAAAGTTAAAGAGAAAGCTTTAAAAAAATTTTGGGGATATTTGGGTAAAAAGGAAACCCTTTTTTTAAAATTTATTGATTTTGGAGGTCCGGATGGTCTTTTAGACTTGGTGTATACGGTTCGGTCCCCCTCCTCTTCATTTTGAGACTTGGGTTTTGGGGAAAAAAAAAATGAGGGATTGGGGTTGGCTCGGAAGAGGGGTTTCGGGAATTTCCCCCAGGCCACGAGCGCGTTCATAATATTTTTTTTTGTGGGTTTGTGTATGTGTTTTTTTTGATTTGGGTGGCCTCCCCAATGGTTTGGGATTTCCTTTTTAGACTTAGCAAAATCGGGGGGTTTTGGTACCTGGTCCCGCATTGGCGGCCCCCGTTGTCCCAAACGGCGCCCCGTTATGGGTTTGCCCCCTAGGAAGGCCCAAAAGAAATTTTTTCCCCACCCGGGGGCGGTCTTCGGTTTTTTGCCAAAAACCGCCCTTTTTGCGGTCCCCCTTACCTATAAGAACGGGGCTTGTTATTTCATTAGTGTAGAAAAAAGACTTAGTCTATCATTTAATATCATTTGAAAAGTGAGCTCGGGGAATTTTTTTTACAAGGTTATTAAAAAACTCTTGGTGGTAAGTTTTCCCAAAACCCTTTACTAATTCCTTGTTCCCAATCATCATAGATTCCTTCCAGAAATTTCTTAGTATTTTGGGAAATTAAAAGGGGTTTTATTTTTTGTTGATCTGGGGTTATTAATGATGAAATTGATGGGGGTTTTTGCTAGATTTTGATGAATCTAATTTTGTTAATCATATATCTTCCAAATTTGACTTGAATTCTTTAATCAAAAAGTTAGGGTTTATACTGCCAAATTGGGGGTTTTGCTTGAAACCAAAAAGGAACATTAATTAAATCAACAATTAGGGTTGGGGTTTTGATCACCTAAATACTTAATTTTATATTTTGCTCTGAATTTTTCCCTTTTGACCTTGTGGGCCCCGTTTCCCCAATTTCCAGGGTTAAAAAATTTATCTAAATTAAGGTA
>NC_081353.1:57761911-57793544 GCF_029784015.1 Lycium ferocissimum | reverse complement strand
GGGATCATGGTGCCTAGTTCCCCAAAATTTTGAGATTATTTCGAAAGGTTTTGGGTCGGGGGTTAACCCGAAAAAACTTTTCACGGCCCGAGATCGGACGGCTATTGGGATCTCTTTTAAATATTCTATCGCGACTGGGATGTGGGTCCGGACTCTTATTTATCCCCCGGGGGTATTCGGGGGCTCTATTCGTTATTGCTAGTTGTATTCGTTAACCCGGTATTGGGCACTTAGTATTCGGTTTTTTTGGTTTTTGGGTTTCCTTCAATCATGTATTTCGGGGAACCCTGTGTCCTTGTTTCAATGGTAATTGGGATGACCACGCATATCTTATTGAGTTTACTTACAAAAATAATCACCATGCTAGTATTGGGATGGCAACTGTTTTGAAACCCTTTTTGAGCAAAGGTGTAGACCACCGATTGGTTAGTCTAAAGTTGGGGAAGCAGAGTTGTTAGGGTTAGATTTGGTCTATCAGGCTATGGAGAAGGTCAAGTTGAGTTAGGAGCATTTGAAAACGGCTCAGAATTGCCAGAAGTCTTACACAAATGTGAGACAGAGAGATTTAGAGTTTGAAGTTAACGACCGGTATTTCTAAGCTCTCTACTTTATGAAGGGTGGCATGAGATTTGGTAAGAAGTGGGAAGCATAGTCCTGCCGTATTGGACATACTGAAAATCCAACGAAAGGTTGGTCAATTGGCTTATGAGCTTAAGTTGCCACAAGACTTGATTATTGTGCATCCGGTGTTTAAATGTGTCAATGTTGAGAAAGTGTGTGGGAGACCGTCGTGGATCGCCCGTGATAAGCATAATAGTCGATGATAATTTTACTTATGAAGGAGTCCCCGGTGAAAATCCTTGATCGGATGTTCGCAAGTTCGAGGCGAGGAGGTAGCCTCAGTAAAGGTTTTGTGGCGAAGTCAGAAAGTTGAAGAGGCTACATGGGAAACCGAAGAAGACATGAAGTCCAGCTATCCCTATCTCTTTGAAGAATCAGCAGAAATCGATAAAGGTATTGTACTTTCCCCTCTCAGATCTTTCCTTACACAATTTCTACATTATCGGTATTCGGCCGTTAGGACGTTCGACTTAGTAGTTGTTCGGTTCAACGGATAATTGGTCCGGCCCTCTTTCGCCCGGTTTCGTGTGCTCAAGTGAGTTAGTGTGCACATGTCTCGGCAGTCACTCTTTATTAGAATCCATCATTCGAGGATGAATGATCCCAAGGGGGAGATAATGTAACACCCCGTATCGTTAGAGTTCTAGTGGAAAAAAACGGAAGGTTTGAACGTTTTTCGAAAATGGTTGATAGGCCTATTTCGGGCAGCCAGAACTCCTTGATTAGTTGGGAATTTGAGAAATTACCCTCAATGAAAGTTGTAGTACATAGAAATACCTTTCTAACGATATAAGGACCAGACGATCGAGAGATCGGAGCAAGGAGATATGATCGTCTCAATATGGCTAATAGAAAGTCACTTAAAATTCTATAGAATCGGCTAAGTTTTCGATATGTCTGCCTTCCAGTCAAATTTAGTGAACATATGTTGGGAATTTGAGGAATCTTAAAACACAAAAGTTGTAGCCCTTTGATATGGATTTCCAACGGTATATTGTGGAGCCCAAACAAAGCTGTGTACGAGAAGTTATGTCCATTTTACCGAACACTGTGCAGAACCGACACAGGTCCGTTGTGAGGGCGCATGCGGGCGCGTACAATGGCCTCGCGTCGCGTACTGATCGCACAAAAACCCCCTCTCTGAATATTGACCGGCAGGGGGTCGTACGCTACACGTGCATCGCGGGCCCATCGCATAACAGGTCAGGTTTCGGGTCAAAAGTCGGGATTTCGCGTTTTAAGTTATATTTAAGCTTGGGGTTTATTTTCCTAACACCCCTAGTCACAAAAGTTTACCCTAAAGTCAGAGGGAACAATTCTCAAGCCTCAAGAACCCTCCAAGGTAAGTTTTATCATGATTCTAGGTTGAATTCAAGTCCCTAATCTCTTTCTAACTTGAGTAAACCCTTTTAATCAATAGAGTTGTGAGTGGAACATTATTGTTGGGCATGGAAACCCTAGAACTCGAATTCAAGAGGATTGAACGTCAAAAAGGTAATTCTACACTCTAATCATTCATAATAGTGAATTGATGAGTGTTATATCCCGCATTTTTGTGCGATCGGATAACTCGAGACAATTGCGGGAGGACGACAAGCAAGGCTATATTTTTATTTGGATAAGCATATGAATGACTTATGACGTATTTAGAAGCGTAAATTTTAAGAAAGGTTAAGGGCATAAAGGAAAACTCGCAATATGACTCGTGGAAATATGGAGAAAGACGAAGGGCAAATTTGGAAACGGGGAAAAATTTGTTTTCATGAATTACAAGAACTAGCCCAAAATATAAGTGGGCTTGAAATTTTAAGGAAATGGAGAGGGCCCAACTGCCACCTCTTGATCCAAGCCCGTGTGGGCTATAATTCATATGATTTAAAGGATGACCAAGTCATATTTATCTCATAAAACCTCTAGAATTTTCAAGAAAAGAAGAACAAAACAAAGAAGGAGAAAAACCTCGAAGCTATTCGGCCATAGAGGATTTCCTAAGAAAGAATTGCAAAAATTCTCTTAAAAATCAATTCCTACCAAGTAAAGGGTGCTTAACAAAGGTGGGATTGTTGTTGGAGCAAGAAAATTCATAATCATACAAGTTGCCAAGTGGTGGTCAAGTGAGAAGTTGAAGAAAAAAAAGGTAAGAAATCATTTCCTTCCTATGTTATGGATGTTTGTAGGTGTTGTAGTGTATGAAAATGGATGAAATTCATGAAGGAAAGGAAAGTAGAGGGTGGCCGTGTATGTATATATATATGTGTGTGTAGGAAGTGTGTTTTAATTATCTTGACTAGTGTTGGTTGTTATTGTTGTGAATGATGTGTGGAAAATGGAAGTTGAATGACTATGGGAAAAAAATTGTAGATGTTCATGCATGTTGTGGCCGTGAGTGTGGTATGCATATGTGGCCGTGTATAATGATGTGTGGCCGTGTATATTGGTGAGTTGTGAAAGAATAATGAGCAAGTTATATTTCATGTTTAGTTGTCGTGTTGTAGATTTTATATTGCAAATAAAGACTCGATAAGTTTGGTGAAGTATTGGCAATTGGAAGATTGTGTATATTGAAAAAAATAATGTTCTTGCATGGATAGCACATAATGATATTAGTATGGTGTTGTCGGAAAATATATTATAAGGTTGTTATTGTTTTCATTGAAGTTGGAAAGTTTTTGGAAGAAGTAGTAAATTGATTGAATATGGAATTGTTGGTATTGTTGTTGAGTTGTGTTAATAGTTTGGCCGGGTTTGAATTCCGGGTTGTTGTTGATTGAAAACTTGCTAAGTTGAATGTTGAGGATGGTATATTTACGGAGAGAAATCTTTGCGAAATTTCGGTAGCAAGCGTTACCTTAAGATTTCAACCCTAAGTATACTAATGAGAGTTTTGGTAAAAATGACCAATTCGCGTTTCGACAAGATTGTGACGTGAATTCGAATAGCTAAAGAAGCGAAAGAGGTATGTAAGGTTTCTCCTTCCTTTCTTGGCATGTCTTAGACGTATAGGCTTGATTTCGCGCCTCGGGGACCTTTCTAACTCCAGAAATCCGCAAATGAAAATAGTTACTATTCATTCGGTGCAAGGCGAACCCAAAAGTGCTTGAATTGTTGAGGAAATGTCTAAGCATCCTAGAACTTGCAAAAATGAGACCCGATTACCCTAAGACCGTCATAAGTAACGTCATGACACGTATTATATGTAAGTTGTGTACGCCACCTCATTTGACCGAGGTGGGCCCTTTTGTTCCGGACTTTCCTTGTTATCTGTTGATTTATTATAAAGTAGAATCAATGGAAACTTTCGATTCGTATTCGATCCTCAAAAGATAAGTACCGTAACCATGCTAACAAGGATATTCCTATGATGGCAATAGAGATGCCGGATATGATAAAGCGACTACTAACGTCCTTATTTTCAAAAGTTGAAAATTATGATTTTAAAGCGTGACTTTTCTTCTTAGAAAGTTTATAAATATTTTCAAAAATATTCATTTTCTTCAAATCAAGTTTTGCGTTTTGATAGTTTTTATGACTAAAACGACGAATATGATTTTACAATGATAACGACGATGTCAAACATGGGTAAATGTCTATAACGAGTATGTCAAAAGCATGTACCTACCATGAGTGTGTCTATGACTATGTTTTACTATGACATACGTATATAAATGTGAATATGTAATGTATATGTTTATGGGGGAAGTGGGAAGGGCAAGCTGTGTCCACCCGATTCGGGCTTATCATCCGGACGCGGGATGCCGGACGCGGGATTTATGGGAGAGCGTGTACGCGGCGTACGTTCCGTGATATATATATACATACTATGATATCTTTGGGACCGTTGTTGGGGAGGGGGGGTGGGAGCGATGTACTCGGCGTACTGTAAAGGTAAATGAAAAAGATGCGGATTCTTGGAATGTCTTGTTTCGAGATGTCTTGTTTTACCGTATACGGGGCACGGTATTCGGAAAATGGGCTAGGCTTGCGTGGTATGCGCCTCACGGGGCATACACGTATACGGAGTTATCATGCCGGGGATAGCCTACGTACATCTATTACGTTATGACTTATACTCTATATTCATTTACTATGTTATTATTCATGCCTTACATACTCGTACACTATCCGTACCGACGTCCTTGTGGACGCTGCGTTTCATGCGCGCGGCGTGACAGACGGTTTTGGTTCTAGAAAGCCTCACCGGCGGCAACTTGACGGCGCTCCGGTTGTTTCGGAGCCTCATTCCTTGGTACTATTTTGTGTATATATATGCGGCACGACGGCACTCGGCCCTTCTTCCGTATATGTGTACTATGTCTAGAGGCTCGTGAAGAGATTTGTACGATTAGATGTTTGTATCTTGGGCTATTGTATAGCGTGATAGCAAAGTTTATTATTCCATGTTTATGATGACGCCACTTATGTACATGTTACGTAACGAAAAAAAAAATGGCACGGCTCTATGGCCCAACTTGATAATGAGAATAGGATGCGAGATAAGGGGGCTCGGTACAAGTATCGGGTTCCGTCACGGCCCCCTAGTTGGGTCGTGACGAAGTGTGTATCGAACGATTCGGTCCTAGGGGTTTGTCTACGAGCCGTGTCGGTAGAAGTCTTGTTTATGGGTGTGTAGCGCGCCACGCTTATAAACGAGGAGGCTACGGGGGCATTTAGGAAATATGACCTTCTTTGTATTCTAAGATCGTGCGATAGAGCATGCTGCGGTTTCCATATTCTTTTCCTAATCTATGTTATGGTTTCGGTAATGCCACCAAAAAGAAGAAGGCTAGGGCAGCCCGAGGAGGGCGAGAGCGGCGGCTCCGGGCCGGCCGATGGCGCAGGGCCATCCGGTTATTGACTCGGTTAGTTGCCGCGGGTTCGGCGGCGAATACGGACTTGGGAGATAGGCGGTAAGTGCTAGGGCCGTGATTTCATCGCCCTAAGACCCCGGAGTTTTATGGGTCAAAACCGGAGGAAGATCGCGAGAATTTTATAGATGAGATGCTAAGGACAACGAGGATTATACATGCTTCGGTCTACGAGTCGGTGGAATTGGCATCGTACGTATTGCGAGATGTGGCAGTCTGTGGTATGACAGTTGGAGAGCCTCAAGGGGAGCAAATGCCCCTCCCCCGGTTTGGCAGGAGTTTACTGAGGCGTTTTGCGACATTTCCTGCCGCCGGAAGTTCGACGAGCTCGAGCTGATATGTTCTTAAATCTTAAGCAAGGAAATATGAGCGTCAGGGAATACAACCTCCGCTTGACTCGGCGGCCGGTATGCCCGACCATGATCGGCGATATGGGGGATCATGTACATCGATTTGTGAGTGGGTTGGGGCCGCATATAATTAAGGAGTGCTTGACGGCCTCGCTCGGGATGGGATGACTATTGCTCGCATACGGCCCATACCCAAAACACGGAGGAGCAACATCGCCCTCGAGAGAGAGGAGCGCTACCGGGATAGGGGTTCCGGGGAAAAGGGCGGATCTTCGGGCGAGAAGCGAGTACGGAAGAGAGGGCGGACACGGCGGTATCCGGATATTCGGAACAATCGGTGGCCGGTGCACCTCCTCGAACCGCGAATAGAAGGTTTGATTATCCTATTTATTCGGGACCGGATCGAATGCCAACGCTTCGGGATCCCGGTACGGGCGACTTTAGTAGGACGGGCGCCTCACCGCGATGCGCTCGATGTGGCAAGCCACGTTCGGCGTGTTGCACGGAAACAAGTGGTTGCTTTGCTGCGGTCGAACGACCATTTAGTGCGTGATCGCCATTAAAGGATGGAAGAGGCCAAACTCGGACGGCGGATCGACAATTGGTTCATCGTCGGCCGTGCACCCTCGCAGAGGACGGACCTCGAGCCCCGGCGGGCCGCGGTCGAGCAGAGGAAGAGGCACCTGGTACCGATGTTCAGTCCTATGCACCGCTTATATGCATCGACGGGACGACGGGACCACGAGCCTTCCCGTACGAGATGCGGCCTGGTACTTTTCCGGCACTTTCTACATGATACGCGTGTTAATTGCTTCGGATTATTTTATCCCGTGCCGCCCTTGTATTGTTGAACATTCGGGAAATTAGGACGAAAAGTGACCATACGTACGGGTAACAAAGTGAATACTAGAGACCTGCGGAGGGTAGAACTATAAATAAAAGAAAAGATGGGTTACGCGGGTATTTTGAAAAGCTGCTAAG
Organism: Lycium ferocissimum; assembly: GCF_029784015.1. Taxonomy (NCBI): domain Eukaryota; kingdom Viridiplantae; phylum Streptophyta; class Magnoliopsida; order Solanales; family Solanaceae; genus Lycium; species Lycium ferocissimum. Next base: position 57,786,727 of record NC_081353.1, on the reverse strand, counting down.
ACTGACTCGTTCCATATTATGTGATATAAGCGGCGTGAGGGAGTGGAGACGAAAATACTAACGCAAGATTTGGAATGTATTAGAGTTTCAAGGTTAAGCGTGCTAGGGTGAGGGTAATTTCACGATGGGTGACCCCCGGGAAATATGTTGAAAATTTCATAATTATGGGGGGGGACGAATGTGAAGGTAAGTAGTTTAAAGTAAATTAGAGTGTGTGAGTATTTGGAAGCCCTATAAAAGCCGTGTGGTCGGACTAGCAAAAAGGGAGAGCGTGCTAGATTTAAAATGGATGTGTTAGGCGACATATGGGATATTGACAAAGGAGACTCCCCGAATATTATCATACGCTATGAGGCCGATTCAACATTCGAGGACGAATGTTCTAAAGAGAGAGGATGTTATATCCCGCATTTTTGTGCAATCGGATAACTTGAGACAATTGCGGGAGGACGACAAGCAAGGCTATATTTTTATTTGGATAAGCATATGAATGACTTATGACGTATTTAGAAGCGGAAATTTTAAGAAAGGTTAAGGGCATAAAAAGGAAAACTCGCAATATGACTCGTGGAAATATGGAGAAAGACGAAGGGCAAATTTGGAAACGGGGAAAAATTTGTTTTCATGAATTACAAGAACTAGCCCAAAATATAAGTGGGCTTGAAATTTTTAAGGAAATGGAGAGGGCCCAACGGCCACCTCTTGATCCAAGCCCATGTGGGCTATAATTCATATGATTTAAAGGATGACCAAGTCATATTTATCTCATAAAACCTCTAGAATTTTAAAGAAAAGAAGAACAAAACAAAGAAGGAGAAAAACCTCAAGCTATTCGGCCATAGAGGATTTCCTAAGAAAGAATTGCAAAATTCTCTTAAAAATCAATTCCTACCAAGTAAAGGGTGCTTAACAAGGTGGGATTGTTGTTGGAGCAAGAAAAATTCATAATCATACAAGTTGCCAAGTGGTGGTCAAGTGAGAAGTTGAAGAAAAAAAAGGTAAGAAATCATTTCCTTCCTATGTTATGGATGTTTGTAGGTGTTGTAGTGTATGAAAATGGATGAAATTCATGAAGGAAAGGAAAGTAGAGGGTGGCCGTGTATGTATATATATATGTGTGTGTAGGAAGTGTGTTTTAATTATCTTGACTAGTGTTGGTTGTTATTGTTGTGAATGATGTGTGGAAAATGGAAGTTGAATGACTATGGGAAAAAAATTGTAGATGTTCATGCATGTTGTGGCCGTGAGTGTGGTATGCATATGTGGCCGTGTATAATGATGTGTGGCCGTGTATATTGGTGAGTTGTGAAAGAATAATGAGCAAGTTATATTTCATGTTTAGTTGTCGTGTTGTAGATTTTATATTGCAAATAAAGACTCGATAAGTTTGGTGAAGTATTGGCAATTGGAAGATTGTGTATATTGAAAAAAATAATGTTCTTGCATGGATAGCACATAATGATATTAGTATGGTGTTGTCGGAAAATATATTATAAGGTTGTTATTGTTTTCATTGAAGCTGGAAAGTTTTTGGAAGAAGTAGTAAATTGATTGAATATGGAATTGTTGGTATTGTTGTTGAGTTGTGTTAATAGTTTGGCCGGGTTTGAATTCCGGGTTGTTGTTGATTGAAAACTTGCTAAGTTGAATGTTGAGGATGGTATATTTACGGAAATCTTGCCGAAATTTCGGTAGCCAAGCGTTACCTTAAGATTTCAACCCTAAGTATACTAATGAGAGTTTTGGTAAAAATGACCAATTCGCAGATTTCGACAAGATTGTGACGTGAATTCGGAATAGCTAAAGAAGCCGAAAGAGGTATGTAAGGTTTCTCCTTCCTTTCTTGGCATGTCTTAGACGTATAGGCTTGATTTCGCGCCTCGGGGACCTTTCTAACTCCAGAAATCCGCAAATGAAAATAGTTACTATTCATTCAGAAGGCGAACCCAAAAGTGCTTGAATTGTTGAGGAAATGTCTAAGCATCCTAGAACTTGCAAAAATGAGACCCGATTACCTAAGACCGTCATAAGTAACGTCATGACACGTATTATATGTAAGTTGTGTACGCCACCTCATTTTGACCCGAGGTGGGCCCTTTGTTCCGGACTTTCCTTGTTGTCTGTTGATTTATTATAAAGTAGAATCCAATGGAAACTTTCGATTCGTATTCCGTCCTCAAAAGATAAGTACTTGTAACCATGCTAACAAGGATATTCCTATGATGGCAATAGAGATGCCGGATATGATAAAGCGACTACAACGTCCTTATTTTCAAAAGTTGAAAATTATGATTTTAAAGCGTGACTTTTCTTCTTAGAAAGTTTATAAATATTTTCAAAAATATTCATTTTCTTCAAATCCAAGTTTTGCGTTTATGATAGTTTTTATGACTAAAACGACGAATATGATTTTACAATGATAACGACGATGTCAAACATGGGTAAATGTCTATAACGAGTATGTCAAAAGCATGTACCTACCATGAGTGTGTCTATGACTATGTTTTACTATGACATCGTATATAAATGTGAATATGTAATGTATATGTTTATGGGGAAGTGGGAAGGGCAACCGTGTCCACCGATTCGGTGGCTTATCATCCGGACGCGGGATGCCGGACGCGGGATTTATGGGAGAGCCGTACGCGGCGTCCGTTCCGTGATATATATATACATACTATGATATCTTTGGGACACCGTCGTTGGGGAGGGGGGGAGAGCCGATGTACTCGAGCGTACGTATGAAGGTAAGAAAAAGATGTCTTGTTCTTGGAATGTCTTGTTTGCATGTCTTGCGAGATGTCTTTGTCTTACGTATACGGGGCACGGTATTCTGGAAAATGGGCTAGGCTTGCGTGGTATCTGCCTACAGGGCATACACATGTACAGGTTTACTTCGGGGATAAGCTCGTACATCTATTCTGTTATGACTTATACTCTATATTCATTTACTATGTTATTATTCATGCCTTACATACTCGGTACCTTTATCGTCTTGACGTCCCTTCTTGTGGACGCTGCGTTTCATGCCGCGCAGGTCAGCAGACAGACGGTTTTGGTTCCTAGAAGCCTCACCAGGCGGCACTTGTGTTGGCGCTCCAGTTGTTTCGAGCCTCATTCCCTTGGTACTATTTTGTGTATATATATGCGGGCACGACGGCACTCGGCCCTTCTTACGTATATGTGTACTATGTCTAGAGGCTCGTAGACACGATTTGTACGATTAGATGTTTGTATCTTGGGCTATTGTATAGCGTGATAGCAAAGTTTATTATTCCATGTTTATGATGACGCCACTTATGTACATGTTACGTAACGAAAAAAAAAAATGGCACGACTCTATGGCCCACTTGATAATGAGAATAGGATGCGAGATAAGGGGGGCTCGGTACAAGTATCGGGTTCCCATCATGGCCCCTAGTTGGGTCGTGACAATGAGTTCTTAGGAGAATAGTAAATGGGTTTAGTAAAGAGAATTACACGAACTATAATAGGGTTTTGGATTTTTGACTTGAGATTGTTATAATGATATGGGTGATGGAGAATGATGTTAATTACACCTAATTGAGATTGTAGAATCACCTAGAAGTAATAGAATGGGAATTGGGTGAAGAAACACCATTAATGGAGATTGTGGAGCTTTATGCCCACTAAGGGTTTGATAAAATGCTTAGATGACCAAAGCATGAATATTATTGCTAATATAGAATCCCTTTGACTTGTATTGATATAGATCAAAGTTGAAAGGGTTGACGAACATTGTATTACGCTCAAAGGCTGGAATTAAGGTATGTGAGGCTAACTATCTACGTTAGGGAATGTTCATGATTCTCCTACGCCTCATTGTTCATACGTGTCGGTAATTTGACTCGACATACAGTTTAGCTTGATTTCATGATATGTTGTAGTTATCTTCTAGGGTTGTAGTTACAGAATTCGTTAATGGTTGTCAATTTGAATATCATGAACTCAGCACGTGATCTTTATAAACTTATGTATTGTTACCACATGAGTCTCGGTGCTAGAAATTCGGTATGCTCGAAACGATCGGTGTTTTCAATTCGATCCGGTCTATTTCGGTTCGGCATTGTCCATTGTTATTATGGTCTCGGTCCTTATTAATTAACCATAATTAAACATATGTGATTTTGCCCAAGGGCACGGCACGATCTTGTGTATAGGTATACATGACCGAGGCCATTGGCGACGCACAACTAGGCCGAGGCCTTAGCGTGCATTTATTATTGGGCCGAGGCCCTACATATACAAACACGGATAATACGGATGATTCGGATACGAGCGAGTATTCATATCTCTACTTCCTTGCTATTACGATTCTGATTATCGCATTTCGGTATTTTATTGCTTCGGTTGCTTTACATACCGTACAATTCAAATGTCTTGATGTCCCTTTTTATTGCTTGGGGGCTGCATCTCGCGATGCGGCAACGATATACTGATGTTAACGACTCGGCTATTTAGGAGTGCACGTATCGGCTCGGTGAGCCCCCAAATTCCTTCGGGGGGGGGGCATTGTCGGCTATCCGATTATTTCGGTTCATAGGACGCCTCTATTATTCAGTATTCTTAGAGGCTTCATAGACACAGTCAGATATTTGTTATGTTAGTCTTGTTGACAGTTATACTCAGTTGTTCAGTTGTTTTGGTTTAGCCATGTTGGCTACTTTCAGATATTTTCAGATTGTCTAAGTATTTCCGCATTATGATATTTCAGTCAGACTTTTAGTTAATCAGCATGTGTTAGTTTTATTTTTATAAGTCAGTTATGTTTTGGTATCACATGTTGATTCAGCCAGCCCGATTGATTCGCTCGGTCACGTACGGTCGAAGGCACGGAGTGCGCGTGTTACGTCCGGAGCCGAGGTTACGGGCGTGACAAAACCAGCATAACCAGGAGTTAGAGAGGTGCGTTCGTACCGGTGTAGTTTTCTATATTAGGAGTCTTAAGGGTGTGCATTGACTTATCTATATATCTTGTTGATTTTATATTGTGTTGCGTAAACTAATCTTAATCGACCTATGATTCTTACCAGTACGTGTGGTGTACTGATACTACTCTTGCTACTTACTTTTTGGGTGTAGATGTGGTGCAGGTTATTACTTGAAGTTTCTCTTAGTAGCTTACCGGACATCTTCCTACATCCTTGCACATCTCATTCTAGGCAGAGGCTGTGTCGTTTACTTTGGTTTTATTCTCGTGTAATAAGAGCTCTTGTACCTATCTAGACTAGATCTCAGGGAAGTTTTCAATTTTCTTGTATTGATAATAGAGTCCTTATGAATATTTATTTTCAGTTGTGATCAATAATTACAATACTGGTATTAAAAATGTGTTTGAATATTGGGTTGGTTGGTAAGGGTTCACCTACTAGGTAATAATACGATAGGTGTCCGCACGGCCCGTAATTTGGGTCGTGACACTATCACAAGTCAAGTCCCAACTAACAACATGATATGCATACACATAGGAATAAGTGGATCAAGGATCAAATAATACAGATGCAGCTCAATGTCGGACAGACAAGGTACCTGAAATGATAGCATCTGAGGACTTCGCCTCCGTTCTACCTGGGAACGAATAACACTGAGCCTCACCATGACCAGAATGTGGTCCACCTTTCGAACTCTGGGATGCACCTCTACGGTCCTAGGACCTACCCCTAGAAATCTGTAGACCACTGCTGCCTGACTAAGCACCGCCTCTCGAAGATGCACTACCTCGGCTACCTGAAGCTACTGGAGTCCTCTGGGGCTGATAACCCTACCTGGGTCACTGACAATCTAGAGAAAAATGACCAAGTGCTCCATACGTAAAACAAGCCTTAGAAGGCGGAGTCTGATGAACCGAAACTGAAGACCCAGCTAGAACAACTCTGTCTGCTGGTCGAGAATATGAGCTCTCAGAAGCTCTCTGCCTGGATGGCCCACTAGAAGAAGCCTGCAATGCTGACTGCATAGGGCGGCCAGAATAGGACTGATACTGCCTAGAAGATTGTCTGGTGCCCCTCGAGCTGGAACCACTATAACCCCCAAACTATTGCTGCCTCTTCTCACTAACCCCTCTAAATTTACTGGCCTTAGCATCCTCGACTAAAGAAGCATACTCAACAATGGACTGGAAGGAAGCACCCATGGCCTCAAGCTGAAGGCATGGAATTTGAAGAAAAATAGCGAGCCCGCGATCGTCGTCGAATCTTGTCGGGCACAGTAGGAATCGGGGTCTTTGAATGATGGGTCAAATGCATATAGCGAGTCATTTAAGCATCAACGGACAATCCTCTCTACTGCAAGTATAGAAAATCATCTCTACGTGCTTCTCTCAAGGCACGGAGTACATACTTCTCAAGGAAGACCCGATAAAACTGTGCCCAAGTAAGTGAAGGAGAACCCTCTAGTCAGCAAGAAATTAAGTACCTCCACCAAGTCTTTGCGTCTCCGCAAAACTGGGTATGAATCATAATCAACACCGAGGGTCTCAACAGTCCCCATGCTATGCAATAACTCATGCATGTCCAGTATAAACTCATATGTATCCTCTCTAGAAGTACTAGTGAATATCGACGGATCCATCTTTTTTAATCTCCCTAGCAGCTCCTGATCAGTCAAAGTCATAATAAGGCCTGCAATTGGTCTAAGATCATCTCCCGAGGCCAGCACTACATCCATCTATGGAGCCACAGCCACAACAAGATGCACCACACAGGTCTACCTCTGCTCGGGGGTCTGTGCCCCACCTCTAGTTTGTAATCCTCCACCCGGAGAAGTAACACGAGCGGTAGTTTGCCGGGCATCCAAATGAAGTAGAACACGAGCCATAGTATCCTACCTTATCTACTCTGAAGTGGCCTCACGTTTTGCCGTCTTTGGAACCACACATCATCCCAATGAGGGCGGTCTCGAACCTACTGAACCTCAGGCTTAGGCTCTGGAGATAGAGATCTCGCACGTCGCTGACCAGCCACAAGAGCCCTACCCCTAGCTGGTGCAGCCCTGCAACCTCTAGCTCAACCATGTCCTTTAACTATAGTTCGTCCCTTGGTGCCAGCCGCAGTTGAGGGCTCCGACACCTAATCTCGAGCTATTGTGGCTCGAGTCCATACCATCTGTGAGAGAAGAGATAAGAATAAGACACTAATTCGATTGTTCCTGATACCAATTAGAATAAAGTAGCATGAAAGAATGAAAGAAAGTGAAGTTTCCTAAATGTCCTATGGCCTCTCGCAGATACGTACAGAGCTCATCGTACTGATCCACAAGACTCTACTAGACATGCTCTTGTATTATAGACTGGGTAACCTAAGGCTCTGATACCAACTTGTCACGACCGAATATCACTAAGTCATGCTGGCACCTACCTTTCCCACCTCGGTAGGCGAACCCTTAACTCAACATTCACACATAATAGAAAAATAGTGCACGAAAGAAAAATAATGTAAGTCTCATAATATAATATAAACAGTTGCGGAAGTAAATAAAATCCACCCAGTATCTGGTCTGGTCATACAAGAGCATCTAAACTAAATACTACCAGTCTTAATAACAATAATAATAAATAGTCTCAAAATCATATCTCAGAATGGAAAGCAAGACATAATGATAGGAAGAGTCTTTAGGTAGCGAACATCCTCATGCTCACCCTGAAAAGACTCGAATCAACAATCCTTGAATATCAACTACGAGAGGTAGAAGTAGATCCAACCTGGTACTCTGCATTCATAAAAGAATGTAGCAAGTGCAGGTCAGTACGAACAACAAGTATTGATAGGTATCGTAGGCCGACTAAGACTAGCTAACATATATAAAAATAACAAAGCAAGATAAACACGTAAAACCAAACAAAGTACAAGTCAACACGAATCCATGTCCACAGTACGAGTCATCACCTATGTTATAGCACCAAAACCCAACTATGCCAAGTCTCAGTATAACCAATTCGACCAGTACATCACAATCATATCACAACAAGTCATCATCTATGTTATAGCATCTAAGCCAAGCGTTATAGCCGGTCTCGGTACAACCAATCCAAACCGTTGACACATCACATGATCATATCACAATAACATCACAGGAAACCAAAAGATACAATGCAATGCAATAATGTATGTACGATGAATGCAATGCATATGCACCCCACACATGTACTCCGATCGATAGAACATTATGTGTCGACAACACAACCCATAGGAGACCCGCGAAGTCCATGTACCACTCATCTCAGCAACAACCTCGATGACGAGCACTCTCTCAATCCCAGCCAGAGACCTCGAGCATCGAGCAGTCATTCGTTACCATTCCGACTTTAGTGCTTTTTGGGAGCATTCAAGGCTATTCTTCATAGAAGATCATTATGGTAAGTTCCTTCACCTTTAAAAGAGAGGTTAATGGGTTCTCCATTCTAAGCTATTAAACCTTGATTGATTGATTGGATTAGCTTCATTAAGCATGGAATTGATTATTAGAATCTATTATTATATGACTCCTTCCTAATTAGTGGCTAATTTACGGAATTGGAAGTTAGGGTTCACACCTAAATTTGGGGTTTTTGCCTAGAATCTGCATTTAAGTTAGTTCTCCTAGTTTATAATTGATGGAAATTGACCACCTAGAACATTAATTTCATATTGAGACCTATTGATTCCTTATTCGATCTTTCTAGTTCATAAACCCCACTCATGTTAGGATTTGGGTCTTGAATAGAAGTAAGGTTTGAATTATGTTTCTTCTTGATTCTAATTTCATGATTCAGATATGTATAGACCTCCATTATGTCAAGGCTCAAAGAAAGGGAAAGACTAATGTTTGATTATTGGAGGCCTTGCTATTCACCTCTCCAGATAGGTTACGATTTACCTTATGGTAAGACTTCGATTAACGATGTGACTATTTAGATGATATTGTTGGAGAATGCATGTAAACCTTCGGGTATGAAATTGGGGTGGATATTTTCTTAGGTTGGCCTTGTTGTATGATGTGGGGGCTAGCCACCCAGTTGTGTTGTTGACTTATCTTGATCTATTTACTTATTAGGTCGTTGCCACGTTGAGACATTGGGTATTTGTGACTAGTGATATATCATGACTATGACATTGCAGTACTTTAATTGATTGATATTGAGATGGGATTGTGATTCCATTGTGGCTTATTGTGTAGCCTTATTATTGATATTACTCGTGTGCCTTATGCGGTACTGTTTGGGATTGAATTGGATTGTTGATATTGAATTGAATTGTTGATATTACATTGCATCGATTGATACTCATTTCCATGATATATTGATATTACATGGTTATGGTACTGATGATGATAAGTGAGAGAGTGTGGCCTCTGAGGTCTTTGCCGGAGAGCATAAAGAGAGATGAGAGTCCGTGATTCGAGGTCATTTATCGGAGCGGAAGAGTGTACGTTGCCCGAGGGTTATTGTCAAGAACAAATGAGTGATCAATGCTCGAGGTCTCTTGCCAAGATCGAGAGAGTGCTCACCATCGAGGTTATTGCTGGGACTAGTGGTACATGGACTTTGCGGGTCGCCATGGGTGGTGCTACCGAGATGTGATGTTTCATTGTTGGAGTACGTACGGTGCATATGCATTGCATTCATCATGTAACGGTTCGCATTTTTCGGGCGGGTTGATTCTTTATATTTTTTGCCTTGTCTCGGAAAAAGCTACTTCGAAATCATTGGTGCTCTTTCGGACTTTGTTTTAATAGAGTCGCCACCTAATTTTTAGGAAATTAGGAAAATCTGTTTTGAAGGATTTGTTCATACACCATGAAAAATCCTTCTTAATCCAAAGTTCTAGGCAAGGGTTCTAGTGATCCCCTAGGGAAGGTGTTAGGCACCACAGTATTAAGGATCCGTACTGTACGGTTGACCTTCGAATTCCAATGTATGAGTATTTACATGAACTGTTTATTTCGTATCTATTTCCCGCAAAAGCCTGGCATATTGCACATCATTTTTTGAAAAGAATTGAATATATTCCCCTTACATATAGGGTATTTAGGTTCGGATTTATGATTTCTGGGTATGATTAATCCCTTTTATATATAAGGATAGTAGTTTTTCTATAGAGAAGATGAATGTTTATTTATTTTTTATGATTTGGGTGAATAGGTTTTATTCATACTTCACTCACACGTGGACCGGGTCAATCCGTTTACCTAATTTTTTTCTAATTAGGCATCAAATTGAACCGTTTTGATTTTTTCAAGAAAGGGATTCTTTATATTTTTTGCACATCTTGTCTTTTGGGAAAATGAATTATATTTATGGTCTAATAACTTGTGCATATGTTCCCTTTAAAATGTACTTGCTACATATATCTATTTTTTTTTACAAAGTCTCAGATTTATTTCAAAAGATAAGATTTTTGACTTTAAAATCCATTTTGTTTTTAGACCAAAAAATAGTTTACTTCATCTGTTTAAATCGTAGGCCTTGGTCTAGAAATTTTAAACATGGGTTTATTATTTAGAGAAAATCAAGTGGGTATTGACCCAAAGAAGCAGTTTTATTGGGTTTTCTTTTAAAGACAAGCTGCGTGAGCTCAGGCCCAAATATACCTTATTTTACCCATTTGAAATATGGGCCTCAGTCATGTTTTCTTAACTACAAATTTTGTATTAAAGAGCCAAAATGGATTTCTAGGCCAAATTAGGACTTACATCGTTTTATTTTCAAAATACCAAACTAAATGGGCTCTGGCCCAAAAAATCTTTTTTAAAACACTCAATTTTTAAGAAAAGACTCAGGTGGGCCCTAGCCCAAAATATCACATTTTTATCAGCTCAAAATCTAGAAAAAGAAACATGTTTCAACATTTCAAAAAAGCAGTTTTTTTGCCTAATTCAGTCATCCTCCTAATTTTACACAATAACACCTTTTTAGTTTGTTATTTATCAAGACCAAAAGAAGTTGTTTCTATTTAAAATCTTCAAAATCAGTACGCGTTTTTTTCATATTTTCAAAAGATTTTTTTTTTTAGGAGCTAGAATCAATCTAAACGGCATATGCACCATTTTGCCGAAGATGCCTAATTCGCAATATAAATGATTCTAATAATGTTTGTGGGGTTTTTACAAATACGAATACAATACAAGAAGCACTTAAAGCAAATAGAGAAGGCATAAAATATAATAAGAAAAGTAGACTGGGGTGTACCAAACCCCCACCATTTTCACCCATGGTTGGGCCTTCATGTCATTTTTACCCATGATTGGGCCTTCAATATACCAACTTCCCTTTCTTCTCTTTTAGACTCAATGAACTTGAAAGAATTTCTCTATTGGGCTTTTGACCAAATAGGGTGGCTGGACCTTGGCCCAAGTGGCCATGCAGTAGAGAGGGGAAAGAAACAAAAGACCCCGGTTAGTTTATATTTTACTGTTCCTATCATACATATACTAACATATATATATACACAGTGCACTATTCATTTACAAGTCCTATTCTATCCATAACTATACATATGAACAGGCAATATATCCTACATATTCACAAGTCCATATAGTGTGTATATGTGTTTTTCGTGTCCTCAAACTTAAACCCCAAACCTAGGTGATGGGAAGGCCAAGTCATCACCCCCTTTATTCTTAATACCGCACAAGTTTCAAGAGGTTTCATGAACCTCCGGCATGGCTGGTTACCAAGAGAAGGCTCAAACTAAGCCCCCCTTTCACCTAAACTGCCTCTCAACCAACAATAACCATGGAAGACACAGATCCACATACATACACACATGGCTTGGAATAAATAGGATAGGTCCAATATATATGTATATAGAACAATTATAAGTCAACAAGAACAGATGAGAACAAGGAGAGAAGGGATGAATTGAATCAGCAGGCAAATTAATCTCATGAACCATGGCCAAAACAGCAAGTATGACTTAAACATGAAAAAGAAAGCAATTTGCATGGGCACAGTATGGCCAGGACTAAACTTAAACCAAGTAATCACAACACTGGCAATTATGTAGGAATAATACTGTTCTTAATAGTATTGAATCAATTAGATATGGCAAAGTATGAAGGCACACAAGGGCAGGGTAAACCAGCCTCTAGACATAGTACAATCACAACAGATTTGGCATTCATGGAGTATATGTAGAATGTTTAGACAAAATCCTCAAATGAGCCTAGATGTTTTATGCACAGTCCAAGTTAGGTTCTTGCCACTTTTTAGGAATTCTAAAAGTCTAGGTGATCCTTACAGAGGATACAGGAAGTAAACAGAAGGAACTAAACTATATTCCTAACAGACATGATATGTACCCATCCAAATAGGTGAAATCAATTTTTTTTTTATTGAAACAGCTATCTACTAATGTGTAGCACACAAAGGGAAGCATACTTAGTCTCCTTAACTATTTATGACACCAACAGGAACAAAGCATAGATAGGTCATAAACAGTGGCCTACTCTTAGTTTTTATCTCTTTAAAACTGAACAAGTACAACTTATCCTTAGCTGTTTTTGATGTTGCACAAATGGGAGAACACATATATCCAACATGACTAAGTATAATATTTATCTTCCACTTAGGCCTTGGACTAATGAACTCAAGAACATCTCAAAATGGGAAAAATGATATGTTATCCCAAGTATCACAAAGAAGGGGTCAAATATACCCCTTAGGCTGTACTACCACCTTAAATGGATGCAAACCACTGATTTCCTTATTTTTTTAAGGTCCTACTATTACTTAGAATAAGGGTGAAGACAAACCATCTTTCAAACACAAGTTGGTCTCAAATCAGTGCACACAGAATTCACATAAAGGTCCTAGTTATGAACTCAACTTAACCAAATATCAAAGAATCTGTTATATCTTATCATGTTATCTTCATAGAACTTTTCTTACCTCATTTTAAAAAAAATAGCATTCCCCTTTTTTGAAAAGCCTTTTCCTCTTTCCAATTTTTTGCGCAATCTTTCAAATAATCATATATTGTCTAGCCTAGTCAACCACTTCCCTTTAAGACATATCAGAGCATACACAACAAGAACATGTTTATTAATATGAGTGAACAATTAATAAATGCACAAGAAACTTCATTTTTTAGGATCCATTAAATTTAACAAAATGACAAGGAAAACACCAAATGTGCCAATGTAGCAGGTCACATCCCATAGACTTATGAAGAATGCCATGACAATCTCTCATTTGGGAAGAAAGATACTGTGGGTCATGTGATGCTTAACCCTTTCTCAATCTTCTCCTAATATGTCTTTAAAAGACTTCCCCATTTAGCCAAGTGGTTTTCAACCCCCACATCTACAATTATGATCCCTTTTATTACCCTTTAGCATATACCAAAAGAATGACTAGACAATTCACAGATCAAAGCCAAATATTTTCTTAAGGTTTCAACCATAATTTTCCCTCCTTTCTATCCTTTTTATCCTCTTCTTTTACTCAGACTAGAATTATAGGATCTTTCCTAGTTGTTTCCATCTTTTAAGCCTAGACAATCAATGACCATGAGTTATGATCACCATATTTTCATTCATGCACAAAGAAAAGAAAAACAGACCTCAGATTTCAAAACAAAAGCTTTAATCTCTAAACTATTCAAAACTGGACAAACCATGACCAAACTACTTCATTTCACCCTTCTCTTAATGTTTCAAACTTATTAAATTTTAACACTTAGGATCATCTATCATATTAGGACCTATACATGAATGAAATGCAACACAGATGCAAGAATATGGCATATCAGTCTACTTCCATAACAAATTCATTAGTTAGATAAAACAACTAATGAGGATAGGACGTCCAACAATAGGAAATCCAACAACGGAAATCCAAGACAATACTTCATTCCATTTTTATACCAATAGACTTCCCTCCAAGACAACTACTTCCTTCCATTTTTATACCTTTCAATTCCAATATGATCACTAACCAAGTTACAGACTGACAACCATTTTTTAGTTATTTACTAATTAGATTAACTCCAATTAATCTTCAAATGGACTTAGTCTTACAGTTCCTAGAGTTAATCCTTTCTTTTTCACTTTTCCTTTTTTACCAAACTCTGAACATTTAGGAATAGATCATTTCCAGGCGAAGGACTTATGACATGGAATACACAGAACAAGTTACGAACACTATATGTTTATGCAACAAGTTCAGACAAGAAATTAAGCCTTGCTCAAACCGAAGGAAAAAACAGATTTCACACTCAAACTCATAATAGTTCTAGGATTTGTTACAAATCATGGACAATTAGCACACAATCTAGCCTACACTAAGTGAGAACATGATCACAAATATTGCCATTAACAGTCTACCAACCCACAAACTCAAACTGAACCTCATTCTATTTTTTATCTGAATATTAATTGATAAAACAAACAAACTATTGATTTATCTTGTCTTAAATCTATTTTATGTGAGCAAGATCATTTAAGAGGGAAGGAAAGGAAAAATAAAAATAATCTACTATTATATATTCAAAGGACTAGAAAACAGATTCAACTTATACTTAAGTGTTTTTTGAAAGAAGTGAACACATCAGGGATTGCATATAAACCAATTTGTTAAGTTAAAACATTCATAGTTAAGATGATTTTGACAAAAGGCTTTGCTTCAAAAGGAGGGGTAGTTCATGACCGATTAGCAAAAGTATGTGACTTCTAACTATAATCACAAGCACACATTACAAGTAATCCATCCATATTCATTTAAACCAACATGTAAACTGCCTCTATCTCCTTTAAATAACACCTAGGAGTTGAGTAGAGGAAGATGAGTTGAACTCACTACATTGATCCTACTTAAGATTATAATTAACAAACTAATGTGACTTTAAGAAGGAAGGGGAAAAAATAAATTTTTCAAAGTACTTCAACCACACCTTTTCACAATAGACATGGAACATTAACATCACATGAACAAAACAAATCAATAGGAGGTCTAAACAGCCTACATTCACATGAGTTTTACCATAACATTCACATTAGTTCTACTATGTTTACCTTAAGCAAATCCATAAGTTAAGCACACAATCAAATAGGGCAATTCTTAGAAAAGAGAACTACCATTAACAAGCATCAAACCGCCAGAGCAGTCTAACTATGTAAATACACCTACACCAGGCAAAATTCTGAATAACAAAAATAAAATGAATTAAAATTTATCTTTTGTGTGCGCAACCAAGAAAAGAACGAATTTGGGAGCTTTGTGTTTCCAACCTCAACAACTCAGCCACATGAAAAATAAAATGAAGTAAGAAAAAATATTTTAACTGAAAAACCCCAACTATTTCAGTCAAGGTTTCAAAAATATTCCAACTCATTCAAATTTCAAATTTTCCTCTATTTTTCTATCTCACCATGTAGCATCCCCTTTGGGAGGATACCACTTACCCTTCCTGCATCAGGACACAACCCAAACCATGATGAGAAGCATCACTATATATCAAATTGTCTTTCCCTTCAGTTGGTAGAGTAAGTATTGGAGCTTGTGTCAATAAGGATTTGAGCTTTTCAAAGCTCTCTTGGCATTGTCATCCTATGCGAACTTGACATCCTTCCTCGAGAGTTTACTCAAAGGAGAGGCTATAATGGAGAAGCCTTTGGAAAACCTTCTATAGTATCCCCTAAGCCTAAGAAACTCTTACTTCGGTTGGAATTTTAAGCGTTTCCATTCAACAATAGCTTGAATCTTACTAGGATCCATCACACGCTTTGGACCTACCAAATTTAAGTATGGTGTCTAGAAACATTCTAAAAATATATAGGACTGGTGGGTAAGTGTCACGAATGCCAAGGCAAAACCTCCTGTTCTTACTCGAAATGATTTTGTGAAAGAATTTCATATGAAGTATGTCCCACCTACTTATCATGATGCAGAGAAAAAGGAATTCTTGAATCTAGAGCAAGGGAGTATGTCTATTGCTGAATATCAACAGAAGTTTCTCAGGCTTTCTCGTTGTCTTTGGTGGTATATTGGCTTCATAGATACCATGCAGTAGTGGATTGTAGGTCAAAGCGTGTGACCTTTAGAGCTCCTTCATTTTCACATATCATTGTTCAAGGTGAAAGATCATTGACATCTAATATTGTCTCCGCGGTGGTGGCAAGAAAGATGGTTAGTCAGGGTTGTGAAGCTTATCTTGCTCATATATTTGATACACACCTGGAAGTCCAAGCCTTAAGAATATATCAGTTGTATGTGAATTTCCTAATGTTTTCCCTGATAATTTTCCTGGACTACCCCTGGAAAGGGAAGTTGAATTTCCTATAGAGGTTATTCTTGGAACTACTCCTATTTCTATAGCCCCTTATCGAATGGCTCTAGCAGAATTGAAGGAGTTGAAAATTCAATTGCAAGAACTTCTTGAGAAAGGTTTTATTTGCCCAAGTGTTTCTCATTTGGGGAACTCTGTTTTATTTGTGAAAAGAAAGATGGAACTCTTAGGCTTTGTATTGATTACGCTTGCCAGTGAATAAGGTAACAATTAAGAATAGATATCCACTGCCTAGGATTGATGATTTAGTTGACCAGCTAAAGGGTGTTAGGTTGTTCTCAAAAATTGACTTGAGGTCTGGGTTTTACCAACTGCGGGTAAGTGAACAAGATGTCCCTAAAACTGCCTTTAGGACTCGATATGGTCATTATGAATTTTTGGTGATGCCATTTGGGTTGACGAATGCTCCTGCGGCATTCATGGATCTGATGAATCGCATGTTCAAGCCTTATCTTGACCAATTTGTGGTGGTCTTTATAGATGATATTTTAATATATTCCAACAATAGTGAAGATCATGAAAAGCATCTCTGGATTGTTTTGCAAATTTTGAAAGAGAAAGAGCTTTATGCTAAGCTTTCCAAATGTGAATTTTGGCTTGGTGAAGTGGCTTTTCTGGGACATATTGTGTCAGCTGAAGGTGTGAAGGTGGATCCTAGTAAGATTCAAGCTATTGTTGAATGGAAACCGCCTAAAAGTCCAACTGAAGTAAGAAGTTTCTTGGGCTTAGCGGGATACTATAGAAGGTTTTTCAAAGGCTTCTCCATTATAGCCTCTCCTTTGAATAAACTCTTGAGGAAGGATGTCAAGTTCGTATGGGATGACAAATGCCAAGAGAGCTTTGAAAAGCTCAAATCCTTATTGACACAAGATCCTATACTTACTCTACCAACTGAAGGGAAAAAGTATGTGATATATAGTGATGCTTCTCATCATGGTTTGGGTTGTGTCCTGATGCAGGAGGGTAAGTGGTATCCTCCCAAAGGGGATGCTACACACTATTTTTCCCTTTGTGTTTTTTCCCGACCTCCTTTATTTGTGAGAGTGGGGTTCTATTTATAGAACCCCAAAAAATCAACCAAAACTAACAACAAACGATGTGGGATAAACCCTCTTCCAAACCAAATACTCAGTAAACAAAGAACCAACGACCCAGATCTAAGGCGTAGCCAAACATGCAGTCAGATATGACCCTTCTTGAGTCGATCCGACCCAACAACCATGAACCAATTGGAAAATGCGAGAAATAATAAACAAAATAACTTAAAAGAAAAATCATGATTTTGACTAAAAATCTAAAAAATGAGTGAAGACAAAGATTCATTACCATATTCGGGTAAAAAGAATACGAAATCGAGAAGGACATTTAATACTATCACCACAATAAACATGCAATAGCTGTATTTGTCAGCCATGCTCTGTAAACATGCCATTTTGGCGGAGAGAAGGGATGGTAAGTCATATTGGTGCTTAGGGTTTCACGAAAATGGAAGAGAGAGAAGCGGGGGATGGGACAGGCTTTTTGCAAAAGGAAAAAATGAATTAAGGGGTGGGGGGTATACCCTCTTATCCATTTTAAATGAATTGGGCGGGGTCTCAGCCTGGCCTTGGGCTGGACTCGGTCCAACTTTGAAATATTAAAAGGGCCCTTATGTTTATGTATACACCAAGTGTGTGTGTGTGTATATATATATATATATATATATATATGTGTGTATACATACGTATATATACATAGATAAAACAAATAATTAGAAAAATATTAAAATTGATGAAGTTTTAATTATATGAAAAATTAGGACATAATTATTTTATTAAAATAATTTAAAAATTTGTCAAATTGTCAATGGGCCTAATATTAAATTGAATTGGTTATTTCAAATAAAAACATTAATTTCCAAATAAATTTCTTTAAATCATGATGAAGTTAATATAATTGTGGCCATGGGAAAATTATTTATATATAAAAAGGATCAATTTGAAATAATTATCATTTAATTAATTAATTGGCCTAATTAAAACATTTATGGGCAATTATGCATATAATTGCAAATTATATATAAAAATTAGAAATTTAAAGGGTTAAATAGTTAATTACTAAATTATTTAAATTACTCGAACTTTCAAAGATTAAAAAGAGAATAAATTATTTGCAAAATTTCGACTTCTTGACAATTTTAAATAATTAAATAAATGAAAACCTTTTTTTTCTCTCTTTCTCCTTTTTCTTTATTATTTAAATTTAACAAACCTCTCATAAAATATCATAAAAATACTCACTAATTTCCAAATAAATTTATGATGTATGAAAATCCCTTTTAATAATTCAAGGGAGTGAAATATTGACTTGGACAATTTATAAAAATCATTTAAATTTTCAAGATGCCCAACTCATTTTATTTATTATCCGGGAACTCTGAGTGATTGAAATAAATTACGGGAGGTCAAAAATTAGGTGTCAACACATCATACATACATTATTGCATTTCATTGTAGCTTTTGATTTCCTGTGATATGTTCTGACATAATTATGATATACTGGTTCAAATTGATTATACTAAGACTTGGCACAGTTGCGTTTAATGCTATAACATAGGTGGTGACTTGTACCGTGGATTTAGATTCGTGTTGACTTGTACTTGGTTGGTTTACGTGTTTATCTTGCCTTGTTGTCTTTATATATATTAGCTAGTCTTAGTCGACATATGATACCTACCAGTACTTGTTGTTTGTACTGACCTGCAGTTGTTGCATCATTTTATGAATGCAAAGTACTAGGTTGGATCCACTTATACTCCTCATGGTTGATATTCGAGGATTGCTGATTCGAGTCTCTTCAGGGTGAGCATGAGGACTTTCGCTGCACGAAGACTCTTCCTATTATTATCTCTTGCTTTCCATTCTGAGACATGATTTTGAGACTATTTATGTATTATTGTTATTAAGACTAGTAGTATTTAGTTTAGATGCTCTTGTATGACCAGACCAGAGACTGGGCGGATTTCATTAAATTTCGCACTTATTTATATTATATTGCGAGACTTATGTTATTTTAATTTCTTTCGCTATTTTATGTTATTTGTGAATGTTGAGTTAAGGGTTCGCCTACCGAGGTGGAAAAGGTAGGTGCCCGTACGAATTAGTGAAATTGGGTCGTGACAAGTTGTATCGGAGCCCTAGATTACTCGGTCTATAATACAAGAGCGTGTCTAGTAGAGTTTCCCGGATCGATACGATCAGCTCCGTACTTATCTGCGAGAGGTTATAGGACATTTAGGAAACTTCGCTTTCTTTCATTCTTTTGTGCTACTTTATTCTAATTAGTATATGGAACAATCGAATTGTTATATGATTCTTATCTCTTCTCTCACAGATGGTGAGGACTCGAGCCATGATAGCCTAAGATTAGGGGCGGGAGCCCGTAGCTGCGGTTGACACTAGGGATGAGCGATAGTTAGAGAACGCGATTGAGCTAGAAGCCGCGGGCTGCACCAGCCAGGGGCAGGGCTCCTATGGTAGGGCGAGGGGACGTGCGAGATCTCCGTCTCCCGAGCACTCGAGGTTCAATAGGTTTGAGACCGGCAATCGAGGATCATTTGGATACCCAACAGGCTGCCGCTGGTGTTACTTCTCCCGGTAGGGGATCGCAGACTAGAGATGGGGTGCAGACCCCCGAGCAAAGGCAGACCCATGCAGCGTATCCTGCTGCGACTGTAGCTCCATGGATGGATGCAGTGACGGCTCCAAAAGATGACCTTAAACACATGGCAGGCCCTGTTATGACCTAGACCGATCAGGAGCTGGTAGGGAGATTCAGGAAGATGGATCCGCCAAGATTCGCTAGTACTTCTGGAGAGGATGCTTATGAGTTTATATTGGACAGTGTGTCATACCAGTTTCATAGATATGCGAAGACCTGGCGGAGGTACTTTATTTCTTGCAGACCAGAGGGTTCTTCTCCACTTACTTGGACATAGTTTTATCGGGCCTTTCTTGAGAAGTATGTGCCTCAGGCTTTAAGAGAGTCTTGTCGAGATGAGATCCTCCACTTACAGCAGAGGGGATTGTCCGTTGATGCTTATGTGACTCGCTATTTTCATTTGGCCCGTTATTCAGCAACCTTAATTCCTATTCAGCTCAATAGGATTCATCGATTTTTTGGTGGGCTCTCTACTGCTCTTCAGATCCTATGCCTTTAACTTGACGCCATGGGTGCTTACTTCTAGTCCATTCTTGAGCATGCTTCGTTAGTCGAGGATGTTAAGGCCCTCACATTTGGAGGGGTTAGTGAGAAGAGACAGTGACAGTTTAGAGGTTATAGTGGTTCCAGCTCGAGGGGCGTCGGACAGTCTTTTAGGGAGTATCAGTCCTATTTCGGTTAAAATATATAGTCAGCATTGCAGGCTTCTTCTAGTGGGCCATCCGAGCGAGAGCACGTCGTGAGCTCATTTTCCGGGACCCGCGGCGTACGGCGTTATTCTAGCTGGGTCTTTAGTTTCGGTTCATTAGACTCCGCCTCCTAAGGCTTGTTTTATGTGTGGAGTGCTTGGTCATTTTGCTTGATATTCTTAGCGACCCAGGCAGGATTACCAACCCCAGAAGACTCCGATATCTTTAGATAGTCGAGGTGATACTTCTTCATGAGGCAATGCTCAGTTAGGCCGCGGTGGTTTACAGATTTATAAGGATGGATCCCAGGCCGATAGAGGTAGGTCCTAGAGTTCGAGAGGCGGCTCATAATCTGGTCTTGGTGGGGCCCATTAGTATTCATTCCCAGGTAGACCCGAGGTGGAGGCCTCAGATGCTGTCATTTTAGGTACCATTTCTGTATGACATTGTCTGTATTATTAGATCCTGGATCCACTTATTCTTATGTAATTGCATATCATGTTATTGGTACCTATTCAGAGCGGTACCTATTCATGTGTCTACTCCAGTCGGAGATTCTCTCGTGGTTGATCGAGTCTACCGGTCGTGTTTGGTTACTTTTATAGGTTATGACAAGTGGGTAGACCTGATGATACTTGATATGGTGGATTTAGATATTATTTTGGGTATGACCTGGCTTTCTATTTATCATGCAGATCTTGGACTGTCATGCCAAGACAGTCACTTTAGCCATGCTGGGAATTCCTACACTTGAGTGGAGGGGTACTCCTAGTCCCGTTCTGAAGAAAATTATTTCCTTTTTTGAGTCAAAGAAATTAGTCAACAAGGGATGTTCAGCTTATCTGGCTCATGTGTGTGACACTACTATTGCATCTCTACCCCTTGAGTCCATTCCCATTATAAGCGAGTTCACAGAGGTATTCTCGTTCGATCTATTGGGCATGCCACCCGATAGCGATATTAGCTTTTGTGTTGGCTTGGATCCATGTACTTGCCCTTATTCCGCCATATCGGATGGCACCCGCCGAGTTGAGAGAGCTTAAGGAGCAGTTGCAAGATTTATTTTGTAACGCATTTATTAGACCGAGTGTCTCCCCTTGGGGTGCTCCTGTGTTGTTTGTGAAGAAGAAAGGTAGATCTATGGGGACGTGCATTGATTATCGCCAGCTGAACAAGGTTACTATTCGGAACAAGTATCCTATGCCTCGTATTGATGACTTTTTAACCAGCTTCAGGGTGTTTCAGTGTTCTCGAAGATTGACTTGCGTTCAGGCTACCACCAGCTAAAGATCAGGGCTGAGGATATTCCGAAGCAGCTTTTCGGATGAGGTATTGGCATTATGAGTTTCTGGTGATGTCTTTTGGGCTTACCAATGCCCCGGCTACATTCATGACTTTGATAAATGGCATCTTTAGGCCATTCCTTGACTCCTTTGTGATTATGTTTGTTGATGATATCTTGGAGTATGACAAGAGCAGAGAGGAGCATGAGAGACATCTTCGCACTGTACTTAGGTTATTGAAGAAGAATAGTTAGTTTGCTAAGTTTTTGAAGTGTGAGTTTTGGCTGCAATCTGTGGCGTTCTTGGGCCACGTTGTGTCTAAGGAGGGGATCATGATTGACCCTCAGAAGATTGAAGCTGTGAGAGATTGGGCGAGGCCCACTACTGTGATTGAGATTCTTAGTTTTGTGGGTTTGGCCAGTTACTACCGTCGATTTGTGAAGGGTTTCGCTTCTATTGCTTCATCATTGACCAGATTAACTCAGAAGGACGTTCCCTTCTAGTGGTCCGATGATTGTGAGGAGAGCTTTCAAAAGCTCAAGACCCATTTGACTTCTACCCCAATTTTAGCATTACTCATGGAGGGTAAGGATTTCTTGATCTATTGTGATACATCTCGTGTGTGTTTAGGTGCTGTTTTGATGTAGGAGGGTGAAGTCATAGCCTATGCTTCCCGTCATATGAAGATCCATGAGAGGAATTGCCCTACCCATGATTTGGAGTTATTGGCTATGGTCTTCGCTTTGAAGATCTGGAGGCACTGCTTGTATGGTGTCCATTATGAGTTTTTCACTGATCACCGTAGCCTTCAGCACGTGTTTACCTAGAGAGACCTTAATTCTAGGCAGCACCGATGGATGGAACTCTTGAAGAACTATGACATCTCTATTCTTTATCATCCTGGGAAAGCCAATATTATTGCTGATGACTTGAGTTGCAACCACAAGTATGGGGAGTTTAGCCCGTCTGGTTGTTTTTTAGCATTCGTTGGCCATGGAGGTTCAACCTCTGGTCAACAGTTTCGTTCGTCTTGATATTCAGCCCCAAACAAAGTTTTAGCTTGTGTGGAGGCGAGATCATCCTTGTTAGATTGGATCAGGACTCATCAGTTTGAGGATGCTCATTTGAGAAAGATTGAAGATAGGGTGAGGCGAAGGAGGCCATGATTAATTCTGAGGGTACTTTGAGGATTAAGGGGTGCATGTGCATTCCTCGCGTTGGTGACTTAATTCATTTGATTTTGATTGAGGCCCATAGTTCTCGATACTCCATTCATCTGGAGGCACCTAAGATGTATCGGGACTTGAGACAACATTACTGGTGGCGTCGTATGAAGAGGGATATAGCCGATTTTGTGGCTACGTGTGGTAATTGTTAGCAAGTTAAGTATGAGCAACAACAACCCGGTGGTGTACTTCAAAGGATGCCCATTCCCGAGTGGAAGTGGGAGAGGATTGCCATGGATTTCATTGTGGGTCTTCCGAAGCCCCTGGGTAAGTTTGATTCGATTTGAGTGATAGTTGATCGGTTGACTAAGTCCACTTATTTCATTCCAGTCCAGGTCTCTTATTCTGGTAGAAGTTAGCCAATTTGTACATTCGTGACATTATGAGATTACATGGGGTTCTCATTTCTATCATATCTGATCGGGGTACTATCTTTACTTCCCATTTTCGAAGAGCTTTTCATGGTGAGTTGGGTACCCGAGTAGATCTTAGGACAACATTCCACCCCCAGACCGATGAGCAATCCGAGTGGACCATTCAGGTACTCGAGGTGTCACGACCCAACCGGAGGGCCGCGACGGACACACGGTGCTAAACCATCCAGGCACCTCTTAACGTACATACACATTTGCATATAGGTGGGCCACATAGCCACTTTTCATTCATCATTCATACTAATCCCATTGGGCAACGATACGTATATATATATATATATATATATATATATATATATATATATATATATATATATATATATATATATATAATGCCCATATCAATGTACATGCGACGAGGCTAACAAAATGATATACACAAGACTAGCCGACAAGGCCAAATACATCTAACCATATACACATGTCTACGAGCCTCTTAAGAAGAGTATGTCATATCATATAGACGGGACAGGACCCCGCTATGCCCATAAATATGTACACAAAAGAATAAATACCAAAAGTTGTAGCTTCGAATGAAACGAGCTCCGCATGTAGTCCCGAGTAATAAAGCTATGGATCCCCGTCTCCCCCGGCACACCGCGGGCATGACACAGCGTCCACAAATAAAAGGACATCAGTACGAAGAATGTACTGAGTATGTAAAGCATGATCAACATTATTTTAGAAGTATAAGAGACAACATAAGAAATAGCATAAGATGGGAGGTAGTAGAACCATTGTCATAAACACTTACTTGCTTTTCATAGGGACCTTCCATTTCTAACGCATGATTGTGTACATACATCCATATCCGTATCCGTACTCGTATCCGTACTCATTTACATTCCATGTCCATATTCATGTTCGTAGTCATATTCCTATTCATACTCATATTCATTTACATTTTCATATTCATAACATATTCGTATTCATATTTATATCATATACATAGCATATCCGACCATGAAGGTTTGGTGTTTCGCGTACCCGGCCATGGCTATGCTCGGTGATTATACATACACAGCCCTACCAAGGCTCGGGGTTACACATACACGCCCTACCAAGGCTCGTGGTTATCCGTGCATCCAATCGGGCAGAGGCGCGCGCGTTACATAAAATATATATATACTACCCCCTATAAGCTCGGGGGCCTAATAGTCATACATAGACTATATACAAAAAGCCCTAAGATTTTAAAATCA
>NC_081353.1:57754782-57761811 GCF_029784015.1 Lycium ferocissimum | reverse complement strand
TTTTTCCCAAAAATTTTCCCCCAAAAGCAAGTAGATAGAATTAGTCATGAAAAACCAACTATTACCAAAACCATCGGATTAAGACATTAGACCTAAGCTTAGCATCCTACGACTTTAGTAACCTTTTGACACCATATTTCCTGTGGGATTTGACCCCAACCTTGTTGGGCTACTATATTTGACAACTTCCGTGTTGTACCATTAATAGGTGTAATTTGAGCGTATCATGACCCAAATCACACCCGAACCAAAAGCTCAACTAAGTCATAAATGAGGTTCCAAACCTAGTGGAATTGATGAAACTTTGGAGATGGCAAGAATACTCCCGATGTTGACTTTGGCCATCCCTTTTTCATTCCTTTAACTTAGAATCTCTAAAACCC
The DNA here is from genome assembly GCF_029784015.1 of Lycium ferocissimum. Classification (NCBI taxonomy): domain Eukaryota; kingdom Viridiplantae; phylum Streptophyta; class Magnoliopsida; order Solanales; family Solanaceae; genus Lycium; species Lycium ferocissimum. The sequence goes on along the minus strand of NC_081353.1, from coordinate 57,761,428 downwards.
ACCAAAACCAATCGAACTAACTCGATTACCTCTAGAATCGCAACACCCATTCTCGTAAGTCATAAACATCAAAATGTAACTATTGAAAGGGAAACTTGGGGAAAAAGTGGAAAAAGCCTAAAATGACCGAACGGGTTCGGCATGCGTAGCTGATATCCTCAGTTGTTAGCCGATTTAAGTACTTTTCCATTTTTTCCCTTTGTCACTCAACGATGAGTGATGTAAATTGGTATCTCATGTAACGACCTGTTTGGTCGGTATAGCCTTTTCGATACTTGATTGAAGATGCAATGGAACGTCGTCCTATGAGGAGGCCACTTGGAAGTCGGTTATTTTCCTACTCATATACTTTTTCATTCTTTTCCCTTCATCGCTCGATGACGAGTGATGGTTTAATTGGTATCTCATGTAGCGACCCGTTTGGTCGTTATAGCCTTTCTAATGCTTTTGACCTTTTCCCGAGCTTGTTTAGCTCACAGTGGACCCGAGAGAGCCGTTGACATGCATCCCGAGGTATTTGGATATGATTTGGGTGACTTTATGAGAAATTGTAAGGCAAAAAAGAATTGACTCAAAGTTGACTTTTGGGTAAATGAATCTTTTTCGGGAATTTGTCGATTCCGAGAGCTCCAGATGATCCTTTCTAAATTGGTGTGTATATTCGGTTTGGTTCCCAATGCACTTAGGTGCATTTTGAGACTTGGGTTGGCAAGTTAGTTTTGAGGTATCGAGGGTTGACTCGGTCAACGAGACCTTCGTTGGAAATTCCGAGGCCACGAGTGCATTCGTAGCATGTTTTTATATATGTATGCATATAGGATATGTGAGCAGATGGTCTCAGGTGATAGTCAGGATTTTGGGTTGGATTGGTGAAACTTGGGAGTTTCTGGTTTTTGCTGCCCGCTATGGTGGTACCAAGACCGCGGCAGCGGTACCACAGAAGCGATGGCCCTGCCGCAGTAGCGACCATGTGTAAATTGGGTAGGACCACATAAGAGGTCATGGGACCGCAGAAGCGGGATCGCTGAAGCACTAGAGTGGACGCGGAAGCGGGTGACTGGCAGTTAGATTCATTAAATGGGTGTTAAAAGCCCTAAGTGTTTCATTCAATACCATTCCGACTTTAGAGCTTTTTGGGAGCATTCATGGCTATTCTTCATAGAAGATCAATGTGGTACGTTCCTTCATCTTTCTTTCCATTCCATGTTACATTATTCACCTTAGGAATCCATTAAGCATGATAGTTTCTTTAAGAAATGGTGGATTGAAAGAGGGTTTCGTGGGTTCTTCATTCTAGGCTATTAAATCTTGATTTAATGATTGGTTTAGCTTCATTAAGCATGGAATTGATGGAATCTATTATTGCGTGATTCCTTCCTAATTAGTGGCAAATTTATGGAATTGGAAGTTATGATTCGTACCTAGATTTGGGAGTTTTTCCTAGAATTTGAATTTAATTTATTTGTTAGTTCTTTTAGATTATAATTGATGGAATTGATCACCTAGAACATTAATTTCATGTTGAGACCTATAGATTCCTTATTCCATCTTTCTAGTTCATATGCCCCATTCCATAGGTTGGTATTTGGATCTTGAATAGAAGTAAGGTTTGAATGATGTTTCTTCTTGATTCTAATTTCATAATTCGGATATGACTAGACTTCCATTATCTCGAGGCTCAAAGGAAGGGAAATACTAAGGTTTGACTATTGGAGATTTTACTGCTCGGCTCTCTAGGTAGGTTACGGTTTACCTTAGGGTGAGACTTCGATTAGCGAAGCGTATGTTTAGATGATATTATCGGAGAATGCATGTAAACCTTTGAGTATGAAGTTAATTTGGATATTGTCTTAGGTTGGGCATTGTTGTATGATTGGGGGCTAGCCACCCCGTTACGTTGTTGACTTATCTTGTTCTGTTAACCTATTGGCTCGTTGCCATGTTGAGACATAAGATATTGCTGATTAGTGATATATCATGGTTATGATATTGCGGTACCTTACTTGATTGATATTGCCACGACCCAATTTCACTAAGTAGTGCGGGCACCTGCCTTTCTCACCTCGCATAGCCGAACCCTTAACTCAACATTTACAAATAATATAAAATAGCGGAAGAAAGCAAAATAACGTAAGACTGATAGTATAACATAAATAAGTGCGGAAGTAAATGAAATCCACCCAGTATCTGGTTTGGTCATACAAGAGCATCTAAACTAAATAAAACAAGTCTTAATAACAATAATACATAACTAGTCTCAAAATCATATCTCAGAATGGAAAGCAAGACATAATAATAGGTAGAGTCTTCGGCCACCGAACGTCCTCAAGCTTACCCTGAAGAGATTCAAATCAGCAATCCTCGAATATCAGCCACGAGGTGTAGAAGTGGATCCAACCTAGTACTCTGCATTCATAAAAGAATGCAGCAAGTGCAGGTCAGTACAAACAAAGAGCACTGGTGGGTATCATAGGACGATTAAGACTAGCTAAAGTATATAAAGACAATAAAGCAAGATAAACACATAAACCAACCAAGTACAAGTCAACACGAATCCATATCCACGGTACAAGTCATCACCTATATTATAGCATCTAAACCTAACTATGCCAAGTCTCAGTATAATTAATCCGAACCAGTATATCACAATCGTATCACAACATATCATAGGAAATCAAAAGATACAATACAATGCAATAATGTATGTATGATGAATGCAATGCATATGCAACGTACACATGTACTCCGACAATGTAACATCATATCTCGACCACTCTCTCGATCCCAACAAGAGACCTCGGGCATCGATGACTCACTCGTTCCCAGCAAAAAACCTCGGGTAACGTACACTCATTCTGCTCCGATAAATGACCTCAGATCATAGACTCTCATCTCTCTTTTGCACTCTCCGGCAAACACCTCGGACGTTACACTCTCTCACTTATAATCATCAGTACTATAACCATGCAATATCAATGCATCATGGAAATGGGTATCAATACGATGCAATGTAATATCAACAATCTAATTCAATCCAAACAGTACCGCACAGGGCACACAAGTAATATCAATAATAAGGCTACACAATAAGCCACAATGGAATGACAATCTCATCTCAATATCAATGAAGTAAAGTACCGCAATATCATAGTCAGAACAACCCAATAAGTAAGCAGATCAAGATAAGTGAACAACACAACGGGGTAGCTAGCCCCCAAATCATACAACCAAGCCCAACCTAAGACAATATCCAAGAAAACTTTACACCCAAAGGTTGATATGCATTCTTCGTAATATCTTCTAAACATACGCTTCGTTAATCAAAGTCTCACCATATGGTAAATCGTAACCTACCTGGAGAGCCGAACAGTAAGGTCTCCAATAATCATACCTTAGTTTTTCCCTTCCTTTAAGCCTCGAGATAATGGATGTCTATACATATCCGAATCATGAAATTAGAATCAAGAAGAAACATCATTCAAACCTTACTTCTATTCAAGACCCAAATCCCAACCTATAGAATGAGGTTTATGAACTAGAAAGATAGAATAAGGAATCTATAGTTCTCAACATGAAATTAATGTTCTAGGTGGTCAATTATCATCAATTATAAGCTAGGAGAACCAACAAATCACTTAAATTCATATTATAGGCAAAAACCCAAATTTGGGTATGAAACCTAACTTCCAATTCCATAAATTAGCCACTAATTAGGAAGGAATCATGCAATAATAGATTCTAATCATCAATTCCATGCTTAATGAAGCCAACCCAATAAATAAATCAAGGTTTAATAGACTAGAATGGAGAAACCGTTGAACCCTATTTTAATTCTCAAGCTCTTAATGAAACTAGCTTGATTAATGGATTCCTAAGGTGAATAACGTAACATGGAATGGAAATGAAGATGAAGGAACTTACCTCAATGATCTTCTATGAAGAATAGCCTTGAATGCTCCCAAAAAGCTCTAAAGTCAGAATGGTAATGAATGAAGGACTTAGGGCTTTAACACTCATTTAATGAATCTAACTGCCCGTCACCCGCTTCCGCTCCCCCTTCAGCGCATCAGCGGCACCACTTCTATAGCTCCATGACCGCTGGTTGATCTACCCAAAATTACATAAGGCCTAAAAGCGATGCGCTGCCGCCCACGTATTGTTGGTGCCGCCATAGCGGGCACCGGACACCAGATATTCCTAAGTTTTCACTAATCCAACCCAAAATCCTGACTATCACCCGAGGGTATCTGCTCACTACCATACATGCAGACATACATAAAAACACCCTACAAACGCACTCTTGGCCTTAAAATTCCCAACGGATGTCTCGTTGACCGAGTCAACCCCTCATACCTCAAAATCAACTTCCAACCCAAGTCCCAAAATGCACCCAAGTGCATTGGGAACCAAACCAAATATTCCAATGGGTTATAAAAGACCATATGGACCTTTCGAAATTAACAGATTCTCGAAAAAGGTCTGTTTATCCAAAAGTCAACTTTTAGTCAACTTTTTTTCGCTTTAAGCCCAAATTTCTCACAAAGTCACCCAAATGATATCCGAAGAACTCGAGAAGTGTGTCAACGGTCCCCTCGGGTCAAAAGTGAGCTAAACAAGCTCAGGGAAGGGTCAAAATTATCGAAAAGGCTATAATGACCAAATGAGTCATTACATCATGTACCAATTAAACCATCGCTCATCCTCGAGCGACGAAGGGAAAAGAATGAAAAAGTATCTGAATTGGTAGACAACTGACGATATCGACAACGCATGTCGGACTCAGTCTCCCAAGTGGATCCTCGACGGGACGATGCTTCCATTGCGAACCTTGAAGCTATCTTCTTAGGGACCTCGACTTTCGAACTTGCCATCCAAAAATTGCAATAGGCTCCTCTTCGTAAGTCAGATTCTTATCAAGCAATACCGAGTCCCAACGAATAATATAAGTGGCATCAGCATGATACTTCTTCAGCATAGACATATGAAAGACTGGATGAACACCTGCCAAGCTTTGTGGCAAGGCCACCACATAAGCAACATCACCCACACGTTCAAGGATCTCAAATGGTCCAATACACCTCAGACTCGGCTTACCTTTCTTCTCAAATCTCTTAACACCCTTCATGGGTGAAATCTTCAATAGAACCTGATCACCAACAGCGAACTCTAAATCTCGAACCTTTTGGTTCTCATACATCTCCTGTCGACTCGATCTCTTGGCATGAACGAAACCCTCACCTTCTCAAGAGACTGGTCTAATACACCTTAAGACCTCGAACGCATCAAATCAACCGAGAGATCTAATCTCCTCTTCTCAAAAATGCTCTATGTCGATGCTCGAGTGCTAACGTTGCCATACGCAAATCCTAACCGGTAGCATGACCGTGACCAAAGTCTATAACGCAAGCCCTCAACATATCCTCGTGTTACACCTCGGAAAATTTTCTGTTAATGCACAGTGAATAGACTAACGAAAAGCACAAAGTATACGGTATTGCAATAAGTAAGGAATGACATTTGATGACCCTAATAGAGATTTTAAAGACATTCAAGGTAAGAGGAGAAAGTTTGCCAAGAGAAGGCAAGGCATACGATATGTATCGGAAAGGATTTACGAGTAACAAGTTAATAATAATTTAACTATGCTTTGGAGAAGAGTTATAATGTCCCTTAGATTGTTAACGAGGTGCTAAACAAGTGTTAAGAAGGTTCCATAAGGATTGGAGATCAAACGAGTCGACGAGAACGAGTTCGGAGCCTGGGCATTATCGGCCCAACATCTTGGCCGTATAAAATATCGGCCATAGGTTTGGCCGTATATTTAGCCAGTTAATGCCACTTGGACAAAGTATGACCAAACATACGATCGGTATAATTTATACGGATCGTATGTTGTCCGTGAAATCAAAACGGAATGATTTTGTATTATTAATAAGGGTCCAAGTTTATTTCATTTCATTTCCCCTTCACTCCCTTTCTCTCTAGAACTCTCTAGAACATTTCTCCACAGTTCTTCCATAAGAATTCAAGAGATATTAGTGATCAAATTCATCAAACCAAGAGAATCAAGTGTAAGAAACCCATTAAAGTTCATCCAAGACAAGGAATCCAAGTGAAGGTGAAACTAGGGTTTCTGCTCAAGTGAAGTGTTTCCCACCCAAGGTCATTCCTACACCATCTAAGGTAAGTTTTATGGTATTTCCATGTTGTTTAAGGTATTGAGAAGTTGAAACACTTGGATTGTAGAAGAATATAGAAAATGGATCAGCGAATGTGGGATTTTTGAGTAATAGCTTGGATTGAGTCATGATTCTTGATATGTTGTGATTATGGTTATGTTATAAATGATGTTAAGAACATGGGATAGACATTGTATATGAATTAATGTAATAGTGTGCTATGAACATGGATATGGATGATTGGAAGTGAATGGAGGAATATGGATAATGTAGGTGAATAAAGACTATTGTTATGATGTTGAGAATGTTATTATTGATGTTTGAGAGTTGATATATGATATGGAGGAAGTTGTATAAATAAAAGAATCTTTGTCCAATTTTCTCTAGCTTTAGTCATATATGCCAAGCTATCGATTTTCTAATGATAGTATAACTCTAATGAAGGTAGAAACGTGAGCCTTGAAGGA
>NC_081353.1:57747941-57754682 GCF_029784015.1 Lycium ferocissimum | reverse complement strand
GATTATGTTTGATTTAAACTTGTTGGTTGCCTGCCTATCTGCTTTGTTGTATCAATTATGTTAGCTATGCTTAGTCGGCATATTATGCCAACCAGTACCGTTGTTTTGTACTGACCAGCACTTGCTGCATTCTTTTATAAATGCAGAGTATGAGATTGGGTCTGCTTCCATCTCTCGTGGCTGATTGTCGTCTTCAGCATTGTCCCTAGTTTCCAGGGTGAGCATGAACGTTCGCTGCCTTGAAGGCTCTTCAATTTCATGTTTACTCTTCCATTTTATGTCTTACTTTGCTATTTTGAGACATAGACGGATTTGTGTATTATTAATCCAGACTTGTATATTTTTCATTAGATACTCTTGTATGACTTAGACTAGACCCTGGGGGCATTTTTCTTTTCCATCTTCCGCACTATACTACTATATATATTATTGTGAGACTTACGTATTTATTCTTTCTGCTTGTTTGATTTAATTATTCCTGTCTTTAATTATCATTGGTTCGGGAGTTCGCTTACCGAGGTGGGAAAGGTAAGTGTCTGCACGGCGTAGCCGAAATAGGTTGTGACAACATTTACCTCTCGTATGGTTCGTATGTGTCAAATACGGTGGGACCTCCTCCTTATACGGTTCGTTTTCAAATTTACGACCGAAAAATACGGTTGACACTTCAATTATAAGGTTGGGCTTTGGAAATTATATGGCCCGTATAATTTTATACAGCCGATAGAGTGGTACCATCAATCAGCAACATCGAGTCGAAAACTCGTTGCTCAATTACGGTGGGGCATATACGGCTTGTAGGCTGTTATACAGTTCGTATATATGGACATATATTGCTAAAGGTCATGTGTTGTACTTGTCCCTCCTCGAACTTTGGGCCAAAATTCTAAATTTATTGACTTGTTGGGGGCCCACACAATGTAGAAATTTCCTCATTGGGCTTGGAAAAACACATTTTCACAACTTGAATGAAAATTTTTTGATCAAACAAACCTTTTTTGCATCTTCTTCCTTATAAACTTGTGAAGATCCTCACGAACACCAAGAACATTCAAATTTTTAGGTCCTTCAATTCCAACTCAATTTGATCCCAAATTCCAGATCTAGCTTCCCCTCAACCTAGAGAATAAACCCCACTCCAAATTAGAACCACGTAAACACCGAATCAACAAACCCCGAATTAATAAACCCAATTTCTTGTTCTTCAAGTTCAACAATGCTGATTGAATCGTAACTCCTCCAAACACTTTGAAATTGTAGATCTAGGTAGATTTGACATCCAGGAAATAAAATATGCACTCCAATTCACACAAATCAAACAACAACACCATTTTTTTTTTTTTTGAATTTATAGAATTTCTGGATTATTTGGTTTTTTTGAGATTTTCAAAATATGAAGAACCTAGGATTAAGAACTTTAGAAACAATCCTATAGTCAAAGCTCTGATACCAAGTGATACGATCCGACTTGGGACATATGAACATAAACAACAAATAGATGGAATTAAAGATAGCAGAGAAATCAAGAGATGAGAATTGAAGAAATAGGGATGAGAATAGAGGGATAGAAGCATGACCCAATTAGGATTGGATTTATGGGCAAACTTGGATATATGAATCCAAACCTTCTCAATTGAAGCAAAACCTTAGAGAACCTATACTAATTGAAATTCAATCAAGAGTTAATTAAACAAATCCACAAATGAAAAACTTTATTGTGAATATTAAGGGCAAAGGGTTTCACTAGCCAACAATGGAATCTACCAATTGATGAACTATCACTAACATTAAGCTCTAGATTAGCACTACACTAAACTACCAAACCATCACTCCATATAAGTATCTTTTCAATCATGCAAAAACTGACTAAGGCAGGTATATATAGTATTGCCTTTACATGCCTAGCCACATTATTTAACTAATAGCCACATTTGGCATCTAACTACTCAAGCTTGCAAATGTAGCCCCATATGAGACGTTTGGCTTCTTTTAAGAGGCAAGCATTGGGCCTCGAGCTCTTTTACTCTTCTTCCATGCTATCTTGCATAGCTTGGAGGCCCTTCAATATGTGTCTTCAACTGCTTCCAAAGTTGCATCCTCCATGAAAATGGCTTGTAAAGCTCGTAAGTCCTTAGCTTGACGTCTAGTACATGGCCTTGGGGAAAATTGAGCACTTGAGCCATGCTGTATCGTATCACACTATGAACATGCTTGCGCACTCGAATTTCCAAAAGTGGTCATCTTGACTCGAGGTTGACCACGGTCAACTCCAAAACATGCAAAACTTATAATTCCAACCAATGACCTAAATTACACCGGAATGCCTTTGAACCTGAACCAAAGACTCAACTAAGCCATAAATGATGTTCCGGACCTAATGGAATCGATTAAATTTCAAAAATGATAAGAAAACCCCCGATGTAGATTGCTCAACTCCTTTCATTTCTTCCACTTAGGAATCTCTAAAATCCTAAAAAATAACCAAAACTCACCCGATTGCCTCGGGAACTGCATCACCATCCCCGCAAGTCATAAATATAGAAAAAAGACTATGGAAAGGATGTTTTAGGCAAAATGGGGTAAGTAGCCTAAAAGAAAGAACAAATCGTTACATCAGATACCAATTAAACAAACGTTCATCCGCTCACGTGAAGAAAACAAAGGAGAAAGGTACTTGAATGGATAAAAGGTTAGGGGTATCTACTTCACGTATCTGCCTCGGTCTCCCAAGTAGCATCTTCCACTAGGCGGTGCTTCTACTGTACCTTTACTGAAGCAATCTCCTTTGATCTCAACTTCCTAACTTGCTTATCCAAGATTGCCACCGGCTCCTCTCCAAAGGACAGATTCTGATCAAATAGCACTATGTCCTAATGGATTATATAAGACTCGTCTGAATTGTACTTCTTCAACATGGAAACATGAAGCACCTGGTGAACACCTACCAAACCTGGTAATAAAGCCAACTCATAGGATACCTCACCATCACGTCGAAGGATCTCAAAAGACCAATGAACCTTGGACTTAGCTTTCCCTTCATCCCAAATCTCATTACACCCTACATGGGTAAAACCTTCAATAGGACCTGATCACCAACCATGAACTCAATATTGCGAACCTTCCGATCCGCATATTTATTTTCTCCACTATGAGTCGTAAGAAGCTTTTCCTTAATCATCGCAAGGTCTCATCATATGAACCAACCAATTGGCTAGCGACATCTCCTACCAAACAAAGCCTCAAATAGAGCCATATCAATACTCGAGTAATAACTGCTGTTTTAAGAGAACTCTGCCAAGGGCAAGAACTGGTCCTAATGACTACAAAAATCAATCACATAAGCCCACAACATGTCCTCTAACACCTGAATATTCATCTTGGACTGCCATTCATCTACGGTAAAAAGTTATACTATGATTCAACTGAGTCCCCAATTCCTTATGCAAAGTCCTCCGGAAATAGGGAGTGAAATAAGTTCCTCTATCTAAAATGATAGACATGGGCGCCTGATGCAATTGGACAATCTCCCTACTATAAAAGTTCGTCAATTTCTCCAAATTGTAGGTAGTCTGAACCAGGATAAAATACGCAAACTTGGTAAATCTATCCACAATAACCTAAATAGCATCAAACTTGCCCAAGGTCTTCGATAGCCCTACCACGAAGTCCATAGCTATACTCTCCCATTTCCACTTTAGAATGGGCATCATCTGAGTCATACCACCTGGTATCTTATGTTCAAACTTAACCTATTAGCAATTCAAACAATAGGATATGAATGCCACTATATCCCTCTTTATCCTACCCCACCAATAATGTTGTATCAAATCATGGAACATCTTTGTAGCTTCATGATGAATAGAGTATCTAGTACCATGAGCCTCCTCCATCATCAACCTGATCAAACTACCCACTCGAGGAATGTAAACACTCCCATGTATCCTCAAAACCCCTTCCATGAGAATCGTTTCCTTTGCCTCCTCTCTCAACACCTTATCCCGAATCTTGCACAAGTTCACATCTTCAAACTGTTGTGCTTTATCTGCTCCAAAACGATTTCGAAATATCAAGCCTCGCCATACTAATGGCAAAAGACTGAACCTCTATAGCCAAGAGATGCCCCTTAATAATCAAAAACTACCCATACTCACCGACTTCTGACTCAACGCATCCGCTACCACATTGGCCTTTCCTGGATGATAGAGAATGATAAAGTCATAATCCTTGAGCAACTCCATAAAGTCATAATCCTTGAGCAACTCCATCCTCCTACGCTACCTCAAATTTAGATCTCGCTGACTGAACACATGCTGAAGACAACGATGACCCATGAACACCTCAGAATGAATTCCATAAAGGTAATATCTCTAAATCTTAGGCAAAAACTACCGCCGCCAACTCCAATTCATGAGTGGGGTAGTTATTCTCGTGCACCTTCAACTGCCTCGAAGTATGTGCAATCACTTTGCCTTCCTGCATCAGCACACAGCCCAAACCAGTCTAAGAAATATCATAATAAACTGTAAAATACTTTCCCTCCATCGGTAAATTTAAGATCGAAGTCGAAGTCAATAAAGCCTTGAGCTTTTGAAAGCTCTCCTTACACTCATCAAACCACTAAAAAGCTACATTCTTCTGAGTTAACCTAGTCAAAGGGGAAGCAACAAATGAGAACCCCTTCACGAATCACTGATAATAACTCGCAAGACCAACAAAACTCCGAAACTCTGTCACTAAGGTTGGCCTAGCCCAATCTCTAAGCCCTCGATCTTTATGGGATCTATCATGATTTCATCCTTAGACAATAAATGTCCCAAGAATGTTACCGAGCTAAGACAAAACTCGCACCTCGATAATTTAGCATATAACTTCTTCTCCTTCAACAAACCAAGCACGATCCTCAAATGCTTCTCATGATCCTCCTTGCTACGAGAATAGACTGAAATATCATTGATGACAATCACAAAGGAATCCAAATAGGTCTTAAAAACATCATTCATCAAATTCATAAAAGTTATGGGGGCATTGGTAAGCCCAAAAGACATGACCAAAAAATACTAGGTCTAATGAACCTTTTGCTCAAAAGATCTTGCAATTGTTCCTTCAGCTGTCTCAATTTCGTTTGGGCCATACGATTGGGCGAAATAGAAATACGTTGGGTGCCTGGCTCCAAATCGATACAAAGTCAATATCTCAATCAGGCAGCATACCAAGAAAATCTGTGGGGAAAACCTCTGAAAACTCACCTACTACAGGTAGTGATTCAAGGGAATGAGTATCCACGTTAGTATCCCAGATATGAGCCAAATACGCTAAACATCCTTTATCCACCAACTTATTTGCCCGAAGGAACCATATAATCTTCTTGGGTGCAGGGCTAGGAGTACCCTTCCACTCTAATCTCGAAATACTCGGCATGATCGATGTGACTGTCTTGGCGTGACAATCCAAAATCGTATGATAAGGGGAAAACCAATCCATACCCAGAATAATATCAAAATTCACCATATCTAAGATGACCAGATCCACTCAAGTGTCGTACCCCATAAATAAAACCACACAAGAACTATAGACCTGACCTACTATCATAGGATAACCAAGAGGAGTAGAGACACGAATAGGTACATTAAGCATATCACAAAAAATATCCAGACCCATAGAGAAATAAGTGGACACATAAGAGAAAGTAGAACCCTGATCAAATAAGACAGAAGTCGATCGATGACAAACTGAAATAATACCTGTGATAATCGCATCAGAAGCCACGACATCTGGTCTACCCGGAAAAGTATAAAATTGGGCTCAGACTAATTACCACCATGACCTACCAGAGCTCCACTGCTCACAGATTGAGAACCACCTCTACCAAAATGAGCTCCGCCTCACTGCCCGAGCCTGCAGAGCCCTACTCGGAATATCTTCCTCTCCCAACGTCATAACGACCTATTTCGAATAAGACGTGCGAACACTTGCCTTTTCTACCTCGATATGCGAACCCTCAACCCAATAATAAATAAAGGCATGAATAATTAAATCGAGCAAGTGGAAAATAATAAATACATAAGTCTCACAATAATATATAATAGCATAGTCAGGAATAAGAAAAATACCCCCAGGGTCTAGTCTAAGTCATACAAGAGCATATAATGAAAAATATACAAGCCTGGAATAATATTAAATAAATCTATCTATGTCTCAGAATAGCAAAGTAAGACATAAAATGGGGGGAGTCTTGAGCGGCGAACGTCCATGCGCACGCACTGGAAACTCGCGGCAATGCTAAAGATGACGATCGACCACGAGAGATGGAGCGGACCAAACACGATCTTGTACATTCATAAAGGAATGCAGCAAGTGCAAGTCAGTACAATAAAACGGTACTGGTAGGTATCATCGGCCGACTAAGCATAGCTAACACAATTCAGACAATAAAGTAAGATAGGCAGATAAACCAACAATTATAAGTCAAACATAATCGAAGCCAAGTACACGACATCGCGTAAGTAGAGCATCTAATCCCAAATGGCCAAGTCTTAATATATCAATACGAATCCAACATCACAAGAACAACACCAAATCATCTCAATGTAATCCCTGATGCAATGCAATGCAATAATGTATAGATGCAACACAATGCCATGCAATGTTGTGTACACATGTACTCCGAACAAAAATATCGGCATCTCGGTAAGACCCAAAATTGACTCGTAAAATCTAATGTCGCTCTCTCGGTTTTTCCCG
>NC_081353.1:57669420-57747841 GCF_029784015.1 Lycium ferocissimum | reverse complement strand
AATAATGCCTCAAGGCCTACTATAACAAAAATTTCTATCCCCAGCCAACAAATAAAATAATACACGAGAAAAGTGATGCCTCAACTGCGCCTCATGCTGCTTTTGAGGAACAAATGCGGGTTCTTAATCTTCATCGCTTCTTCCGTTTCCCCAAGTCATTTCTTCAACATTCTTATTCATCCACAAGATTTTAATGGTGGTTGATATCTATCGGATTTCGCAGCCAAGCGGTTTTCACATCAAATATAGCCACTGGAGTCTCTTCGTATGATAACTGTGTGGTCACTTGGATATCATTTACTGGCACAACTCTTGAAGGATCTCCGATTCACTTATGAAGCATTGATACGTGAAATACTGGATGTCCGATTCTAACTCGAAAGGCAATTCTAGCTCATATGTACTTTGTACCCACTACGAATGATTTTATATGGCCCAATATATCGAGGGCTCAACTTACCCTTCTTTCCAAATCTCATCACTCCCTTCCAGGTACAGAAACTTTCGGAACACCTGGCCGTCCATCTTGAACTCTAGCTTACGTCGCCGATTATCCGCATAGGATTTCGTGCGACTCCGGCGTTAGCAACCTCTCTCTAATTACCTTCACCTTATCAACTGCTTGTTGTATTAAGTCTAGGCCTAGTAACTGATCCTCCCCAATATCAAGCCATCCTATGGGCGATCTACACCTCCGCCCATATAAGGCCTCATAAGGAGCCATCTGAATACTGGAATGGTAACTGTTGCTATATGCAAACTCGATAAGAGGAAAATGATCCTCCTAATTGCCCTGAAATTCAAGCACACAAGCTCTAAGCATATCCTCAAAGGTCTGTATAGTACGCTCTGCTTGCCCATCTCTCTGTGGGTGGAATGCGGTGCTAAGACTCACCTGAGTCCCCAATCCCTGCTGGAAAGACTTTCGGAAATTTGGGCGTGAACTATGCTCCCCTATCTGAAATAATGGTGAAGGAACACCATGGAGTCGTACAATCTCCTTAGATAAAGCCTCGCATAATCCTTGGGCATAAGTAGTTCGACAAGTAGAAAGTAAGACTTTGTGAGCCTATCAACTATGACCCATATCGAATCACGCTTCCGGCGAGTACGGAAACCCATGCCAATAAATTCCATAGTAATTACCTCCCACTTCCATGTATTTTAATAGTCCTCCGGACAATGCTTTTATTTTAACTGGCGACAATTTGGATGCGAGTAACAAATTCTGCTACATCTCTTTTCATACCATCCCACCAATAAACTTCTTTGAGATCATGGTACATATTTGTTGAACCTGGATGAATAGAATAGCGGGAGTAATGTGACTCTCCCATAACTGGGCAGCGAAGTCTGCCCAACACTAGGGACACACAATCTACCTCGATATCTGAGTACTCCATCACCTGTGATCACAAAAGGTGTCTTTTCTTTCTGAGGGGTTGTATCTCGGTAATGAACTAGAACAGGATCCTCATACTGGCGCTCCTTTATCTCAACTACCAAGGATGATACCGCTGTGTCTTGAACAGTAACTCCTGCATCACCTGAATCTATCAATCGAACCCCGAGGCTAGCCAATCGATGAACCTCGCGGACCATTTCTCTTTTCTCAAGCGATACGTGAGACAAGCTACCCAACTAGGAAATCATAAGTTCTATCACTACGAAGATGAGGGGTGTAACAATATCTCATCTCTATCTCGTAGGAAACTTTTAATACTCTTTAGCTTTCATCTTTTGAAATGTAAGAAGGTCATGGGAATTACCGGAAAGAAATCACAATATATAAGAATCATGCCATTGAAGGAAGGGCTAGCTTTACATGCCTTTATATCTTTTTAACTCTATTGCCTACTTTCTTGCCTTTCGAGCTCGCGATTCTACCTTCAAGGGAATTTGTACTAAGATTAGATAACCAGAAACATACTTAAGCTTAAGCTAAAGCAACTAAGAGTTAATGAAAATTGGCGACATCTCCTTTGTCTCGACAACTTCTTCAATAAAATAAGACAACCCTCAAACATCAATAAGAACACCCATAATAACATAATTAATAAATTCTTCAAGTTAAACATTGTTTACTTCTTAAATCCACCTTCAAAATCATCCATAACCATACCTATAATACAACATCATACTTATTCTCATATAATACTCCTTTAACATCATTTGTATTATTCACCACAAGATTGTACACATAACGTATAGAACTATTATTCAAGTCAAGTCATCATTCAAGAATATCACTGTTTCCATATTTGCAATCCATATTCTTCTTCCATCTATAATCCAAGTCTTTCAACTACTCAATATTCTTAATAACGTGAATTGAACATAACACTCACCTTTGATGATGTAGGAATGCACTTTATATTAAAGTACTCCACTTGGAGAAAACCCCATTTCAATACAAAAGAACTTCTTGATCTCTACAAACCCTAGTGAGCATCCATACACTTGATTTTTACTAATTCTGGTGTTTACTCCTTGATTTTCCTTGGATATATGATAATATGGTGTGAATAATATTCTAGAGCTTTCAAGACTTGTGAGAATGTGAAATCTAAAAATTAGGAGCATGACTCGTCTATTTATAGCTAAAATTGGAAAGTTCCAGAGAAGCGATTCGACGAGCGGGTCGATGACCCGTCGGCGGTCCATCAACTTTCACTTGAAAATCCCTGATTGCAGAAACATGTTGACGGTTGGGTCGAAGGTCCTGTCGAAGTGTCGACGGTCCCGTCAAAGTGTCGACGGTCCATCAACTTGGTCCGTCGACTTGGGCCTGCAGGTCTCAGTCTGCAAAAACATGTTGACGGTGCACAGTGACGGTCCGTCGACATGTCGATGGCCCGTCGGTAAGATATAGCCTTGCATAATCTTCTGCGGCGTATGTAGTCCTAACTGGTAGAAAATGAGCTGACTTTGTAAGTCTGTCAACAATTACCCATATGGAGTCATATTTGCGCCGGGAACGAGAAAACCCTACAATAAAATCCATGTTGATGACCTCCCATTTCCAGGTTGGAATTTCCATAGCTTGCAACAATCCTTCCGGCTTTTTTGTGCTCAATCTTCACTTGCTGGCAATTGGGGCATTGAGCTACAAATTCTGCTATATATTTCTTCATTCCATCCC
Source organism: Lycium ferocissimum (assembly GCF_029784015.1). Taxonomy (NCBI): domain Eukaryota; kingdom Viridiplantae; phylum Streptophyta; class Magnoliopsida; order Solanales; family Solanaceae; genus Lycium; species Lycium ferocissimum. The sequence goes on along the minus strand of NC_081353.1, from coordinate 57,744,699 downwards.
ACCAATACACTAGCTTAAGATCATGGTATATTTTGGTTGCTCCTGGATGCATAGAATAACCGGAGTAATGAGCTTCTCCGGAAATGCGATGACTTAATCCCGCAACATTCGAACACATACGCCTCGATATCGAGAATCCCATGTTGAGAGATCTCAAATGGTGACTTCTCTTTCTGGGAAAGTATGTTTCTATAGTGGCTCAACTTGATATCTTCATATTGGCGCTTTTTCACTTCCATGTCTAGAGATGAAATAATTGGGTTATGCAAAGTAAATCTTGTGTAACTCGAGTCCATTAAGCGAACTCCTAGGCTAGTTAGCTGGTGGAGTTCATGGATTAATTCTTTCTTCTCTGGCTGGACATCACATAGACTACCCATTGATTTGCGACTAAGTGCATCAGCCACTACATTCGCTTTCTCGGGGTGATATAAAATACTCACATCATAATCTTTCAATAGTTCTAACCACCGTTTTGGCCTTAAATTCAACTCTTTTTGTTTGAAGATATATTGGAGACTTTTGTGATTCGTGTAGATATCAACATGGACGCCGTACAAGTAGTGTCTCCACATCTTTAGTGCATGAATAACCACAGCCAATTCGAGATCATGAGTTGGATAATTCTTCTCATGCTTCCGTAACCGCCTAGAAGCATAGGCGAAAACCTTACCGTGCTGCATCAACACACAACCCAATCCAACACCGGAGGCATCACAATACACCACATAACCATCGGCCCCTTCTGGAAGGGTTAAAACTGGAGCTGAAGTCAACCTATCCTTCAATTCCTGGAAACTGTGTTCACAAGTATTGGTCCACTGAAATTTTGTTGACTTCTAAGTTAGCTTCGTCAGTGGTGCTGAAATAGAAGAAAATCCTTCCACAAATCTTCTATAATAGCCTGCCAAACCCAAAAAGTTACGGACTTCTGTAGGCGTTGTAGGCCTTCTTTCATCACACCGTAGGCCTTGGCCAGAAGTCTTCACACCCTCAATTTTTTAGTATCAACTCGAATGCGTCGGCTAAAATGATATGGCCCATAAAGTTACCGAATTCGCAAGAATTCACATTTCAAAAAATTTAGCATACAATTCACGAGCACCGAAGAATTCCGAGGGACAAGACATAAATGATTTGCATGTTACCTTCGGTCAGAATATACTAGAATGTCATCAATGAACACTATCACAAATAGATCTAAGAAAGGCCTGAACACATTATTCATCAAAATCATGAACACCGCTGGGGCATTTGTCAACCCGAATGACATTACTCGACATTCATCATGACCATATCTGGTTCTGAAAGTTGTCTTCATAATGTATTTTTCTCTAACTCTCACTTGATACTAACCTGACCTCAGATCTATTTTGGAAATCACTTGGCACCCTGTAATTGATCAAACAAATCATCGATTCTCGGAAGAGGGTATTTATTCTTGATCGTCACCTTGTTTAATTTACTCTATAGTCAATGCACATTCGTAAAGAACCATCTTTCTTTCTTATGAATAAGACAGGTGCTCCCCATGGCGATGAACTGGGTCTAATGAATCCCTTCTCGAGCAAGTTTTATCCCTTCTCGAGCAAGTCTTTCAATTGCGCCTTTAGCTCTTTCAATTCTGCAGGAGCCATTCTGTAGGGAGGAATAGATATAGGTTTGGTATTCGGTAACACATCGATAGAGAAATCATTCTCCTGTTCCGGTGGAAGGCCTGGAAGTTCATCTGGAAATACATCTGGGAACTCATTTACTACCGGAACAGATTGGAGGGTCGGTGGCTTTACTTCGATGTCATGAACCCGGACCAAATGATAAATATAGCCTTTGGCAATCATCTTCCTCACTTTGAGATAGGAAATAAACCTACCTCTTGGAGATGCTGTGTTACCCTTCCATTCAAGTATTGGTTTGCCCGAAAATTGGAACCGAACTATTTTCGTTCTACAATCCACATAAGCATAGCACTATGCCAACCAATCCATGCCTATAATCACATCAAAATTCAACATTTCTAGTTCAATCAAATCGGTACATGGTGGCGATCACATACCACAACCACACAATTTTTGTATACACATCGGCTATTACCTGATCACCAACTAGAGTAAATACCTTGAAAGGTTTAATTGGCTCGGGTTTCACCCCAATACACCGACGATATAAAGAGTGATATAAGACAACGTAGAACCCAGATCAATTAATGCATAAACATCATGAGAGAATACGAATAGTATACCTGTAACCACATCAGGGGAGGACTCAAGATCCTATCGTCCGGCTAAAGCATAGATACGGGGCTGGGGGCTAATAATAAATAAATTCTTCAAGTTAAATATTATTTACTTCTTAAATCCACCTTCAAAATCATCCATAACCATACCTATAATACAACATCATACTCATTCTCATATAATACTCCTTTGACATCATTTGTATTATTCACCACAAGATTGTACTCATAACATGTCAAGAACTATTATTCAAGTCAAGTCATCATTCAAGAATATCACTATTTCCATATTTGCACTCCATATTCTTCTTCCTTCCATAATCCAAGTCTTTCAACCACTCAATATTCTTAATAACATGAATTGAACATAACACTCACCTTTGATGATGTATAAATGGACTTTGGATGAAAGTACTCCGCTTGGAGAAAACCCCACTTCAATACAAAAGCACTTCTTGATCTCTACAAACCCTAGTGAGCATCCATACACTTGATTTTTACTAATTCTTCGTGTTTACTCCTTGATTTCCCTTGGATATATGATAATATGGTCTGAGTAATATTTTAGAGCTTTCAACACTTGTGAGAAGGTGAAATCTGAAAATTAGGAGCATGACTCGTCTATTTATAGCTGAAACTGGAAAGTTCCAGCGAAGTGGTTCGACGACCCGTCAACGTGTCGACGGTCTGTCAACTTGGTCCATTGACTTGCGCTGCGAGTCTCGATGCAAAACATGTTGAGCGGTGCACGATTGACGGTCCGTCGACATGTCGTCGACAACGGTGTAGGTGTCCATGATTACTGAATCCATTCAGATTACGTCGGTTCGATTTGTTCAACTTTTAACCCCGTAAATCACCAGGAATATCTGCTGGTACGTTGTATTCGGGGTAAGATATTCTCTACCTTAACTTTCTCCAACAAGCTTTCTTCTCTCTCCTTAATGTCTTTGGAATCTTAATTAGAATCATTAAGTATCCTTTCTTACTTATAGGGACATCATATACACCTTAACTTACGTTAGTCTATTCACCGTCCAGCAGCCCAAAATTCCGAGGTGTAACACTATCACTCTACCTTCTGCGCATCAACACAACACCGAAACCTACGAGAGATGCATCACAATAGACCACAAAATCCTTACCTTCCACGGGTAATGCTAAAATCGGGCTGAAGTCAAAAGAAGCTTGAACCTTTGAAAGCTCTCCTCACAATCATCTAACCACTGGAAGGGAACATCCTTCTGAGTCAATCTAGTCAAAGATGAAGCAATAGCAGCAAAACCTTTCACAAAGTGATGGTAATAACTGGCCAAACCTACAAAACTATGAATCTCGATATAATGATGAGGCCTTGCCCAACCCCTCGCAGCCTCGATCTTCCCACATGGGTCAACCATAATTTTGATCCTTTAGACACAACGTGGCCCAAGAATGCCACAGACTCCAACCAAAACTCACACTTAGAAAATTTAGCAAACAAGATATGATTCTTCAACAACCTAAGAACAGAACGAAGATGGCTCTCATGCTCCTCTCTACTCCTTGTATACACCAAAATATCATCAATGAATACAATTACGAAGAAATCAAGGAATGGCCTAAAGATATCATTCATCAAAGTCATAAATGCAGTCGGGGCATTGGTAAGCCTAAAAGACATCACTAGAAACTCATAGTGGCCATATCTCATACGAAATCTTTGTCTTCGGAATATCCTCATTACCGATCTTCAAGCGGTGATAACCTTTGAATGCAAATCAATCTTCTAAAATACTTGAAGCACCTGAAGAAGGTCAAATAGATCATCAATACGAGGCATAGTGGCACTTGTTCGAATAGTAACGTTGTTCGACGATAATCAATGCACATCCTCATGGTCCTATCTTTTTTCTTCACAAATAACACAGGAGCACCCTAAGGGGAGACGCTCGATCTAATGAACCCCTTGCTCAATAAATCCTGTAACTACTCCTTAAGCTCTCTCAACTCAGCAGGGTCCATTTGATATGGCGGAATAGAATAGAGCGAGTGCTCGGATCCAAGTCAATACAGAAATCAATGTTGCAATCAGGTATCATACCCAGCAGATCCGATGAAAATGCCTCCGTGAACTCGCTCACAATAGGAATAGACTCAAAGGGTGGAGATGCAACCGTCGTATCACGAACATGGCCAAATAGGCCAAAGACCCCATACTTACTAACTTCTTTGCCCGAAAGAATGAAATGATCTTCTTTGTAGCGAGAGCTAGGAATACCCCTCTACTCAAGCCTAGAAATGCTCGGCGGCTAAGGTGATTGTCTTGGCGTGACGGTCAAGATTGTGTGATAAAGAGAAAGCCAGGAGATCCCCGATATAATATCAAAGTCAACTATATCGGAGAATCATCAAATCTACCCAAGTGTCATACCCCATAAAAGTAACCAAACACCTAATCATTAAACTTGATCAACAATCACGGAGTCTCTAACCGGAGTAGACATATGAACAAGTATATCTATGCTATCATAAGGCAAATCCCAACCAATGGCATGAAATGCAGATACATATAAATAGGTGGATCCAAGATCAAATTCATTTTTCGCCCTCTATGACGGCAAAAAATGGCACCTAAATCACGATTCTCCCCGAGACCTGCGCCGGCCATACAGGGGAAACAAGTAATAATGGGCCCCACCACGTCCAGTCTGAGATCCCCCTATCACACTTTGGGAACCACCTCCCAGCTAGCGGGATCCATCTATAGAACCGCAGGAAGCACCACGACCGACGGCGCCGCCCTCCGAGCCCGCCTCGACCACCAAATGATGTCGGAGTCCTCGGCGACTGATAATCCTGCCTGGGTTAGTGACATCTCCTAGAAACATGCCCAACCTCTCTATACGAATAATAGGTAAAAAGAGATGAAAGCTGATACACTGAAGCTGAAGACCCGGATGAAGAGACCCTGTCTACTGGTCTGGAGAATGAACTCTCAGGAGCTCTCTACCTAGGTGGCTCACTGGGGAAGCCTATAACGCTGAATGCATAGGACGACCAGAATATGGCTGTTGTAGCTTCAAAAATTGGTCGGCGCCCCTCGAACTAGAACCACTATAACTCCCAGTCTAACGTGGTCCCTTGTCACCACATGAAATGACGCGCTCTTGCGCCCTCAACCATAGAAGCATGCTCGATAATGGAATGTAAGGAAGCCCCCATACAATCCATCTTATGACAACAAATCTATAGAGAGCCCACTAGTCCCCCAACAAAATGCCTGATCTTGTCGGCCTCAGTAGGGATCAAAGGAGTGGAATAACGGGTCAGATATAGAAAGCGGGTCACATAAGCCTCCAAAGACATGCCCCTGCTCAAGGTGTAGAAACTCCTCCCTACGTTTCTCTCTAAAAAATCGGGGCACATACTTCTCAAGGAAGGCCCGATAGAACTGAGTCCAAGTCAGGAGAGGGGAACCCTCATGTCTACAAGCCACGAAATACCTCCACCAAGTCTTGACATCGCCGTGAAACTGGTAGGACACTTAGTCAACCCCATGGGTCTCTACGATCCTCATCTGCTACAGCAACTCATGCATATCTAGAATAAACTCATAAGCATCCTTAGAAGAAGTACCCGAAAACCTTAACAGCTCTAACTTCCTGAATCTCCTAACAAGATCCCGATCCAACGCGGTCATAACAGCGCCCTCTATGGACCTAATATCATCACCGGGAGCGGGTATCACATCAATGCAGGGAGCCATAGCTGCAGCAGGGTGTGCTACCCGAGTAGGTCCTCACCGTGGCTTGCGCCCAAGTCTAGTCGGTGAACCTCTACCGGGAGTAGTAACACAGCCGTCGCCCGTCCGGCATCAAGCATGAAGTAAGATTCTAGCCATAGCGTATGCGTAGCCCCGGATCGAAGTAACCTCGGTGGCCGTGTCCGTACCGGCCACACCATCCTCTCGCGGCCTAACCTCGATTCGACCGATACTCCTTGGGGAGACGCAGGATCTCTCGCCGATGTCCTATAACAGAGCCATCCTCCCCGGGGCCGCCCGCTGCCTCTCTCTCTCGCTCTGCTGCGCCCTCTGGCTATCGCGCACCCTCGGGTACTAGCCGTAGCAGTATGCTCTAGCACCTGACCTTGGGCCATAGCAGCTCGAGTCCTTACCATCTGTGGGAGAAGAGATAAAAGTCAGATACCAATTTAATCTTTCCAGATACCAATTTGAATAAAGTAGCACGAAAGAATGAAAGAATGTGAGATTTCCTAAATGTCCGATAACCACTCGCAGATAAGTACGGAGCTCATCGTACCAATCCCAAGACTCTACTAGGCCCGCACTTATATTTTAGACCCGGTAACCTAGGGATCTGATATCAACTTGTCACGATCTATTTCGGCTAAGCCGTGCGGGCACCTACCTTTCTCACCTCGGTAAGCGAACACTCAACCCAATGATAAATAAAGACATGAATAATTAAATCGAGCAAGCGAAAAAGAATAAATATGTAAGTCTGACAATAATATATAATAGCATTGTGCGGATCTAATGAAAAATATACAAGTCTGGAATAACATTACATAAATCTGTCTATGTCTCAGAATAGAAAAAGTAAGACATAAAATCGGACGAGTCTTCAAGGCAGCGAACGTCCGTGCTCACCCTGAAAACTCGCAACAATGCTGAAGACGACGATCAGCCACGAGAGATGGAAGCAGACCCAACCTGATACTCTGCATTCATAAAGGAATGCAACAAGTGCAGGTTAGTACCAAACAACGGTACTGGTAGGTATCATCATCCGACTAAGCATAGCTAACACAATTCAGATAATAAAGAGAGGCATATAAACCAACAAATATAAGTCAAATATAATCTAAGCCAAGTACACGTCATCGCTTAAGTAGAGCATCTAATCCCAAATGGGCCAAGTCTCAATATATCAATATGAATCCAACACCAAATCATCTCAATGTAATCTGTGATGCAATGTAATTCAATAATGTATGGATGTAATGCAATGCCATGCAAATATTGTGTACACATATACTCCGGACGAAAATATCTACATCTCGGTAGCACAACCCAAGGTGACTCACAAAGTCTAAGTACCACTCGTCCCGAATCCTTTCCCAAGAGACAGACGAGACCACGGATCTTTGCCCATGGGGGGGTTCTCACCGGCACCACCCTGGGGGACCTGCGGAGTCCATGCACACATTCAATCCACAATTTCGGAACTAACATCGGATATCGGACTCTCACATCTCTCTCATTTAAAATCGAGCCAAGCTCATCACAATATTTCATCAAGTATCATCACTTTGTCAATATCATATCACGAAGAATGAAAGTACGTTCAATGCATGTATCAACATCAATAATCATGCTCAACATCACAAGTACCAACAATGGGTACGCTAATAATATATCAGACTCATAAGTACCAACAGTGAGTACACCAATAATATCATAATCAAGATGGAACAACATATTCCAATACCTACTAACAACACGTGGCATCAAGTCAACACAGTAGAACAATCAAATCACAACATATCGGGGTGGCTAACCCCAATCACGCAACAGGCCCAACCTAAGACAATATCTAACCCAACTTCATACTCGAAGGTTCATATACTGGCTCTAACAATATCATTTAAATATATGCTTTGCTACACGAAGTCTCACCAAAGATAAGCCATAACCTACCTGGATGGCTGAACCGCAAACACCAACAACTCACTTCTTTGCCTTGCCTTTCCGCTGAGCCTCAGAACCAAAGTAGTCTAAGGATAATCGAAATCTAGATTCGAAATCATGAAGAACAATACTAATATTGCTATCATTCAATTTAGGGCAAATCTAACCCTAGAAATTTATAAAACGGGGCCCATAAGGTCAAAACACAAAGTTCGGGAGCAAATTATCAAATTAAGTACTAGGTGATCATAACCCAACCACCAATTGCTGATTTAACTCATGGATTCCCCTAATTTTGAAATTGAAGCAAAACCCCCAATTTTGGGTATAAACCCTAACTCTTTGATTCAAGAATTCAACTCTAATAATGGAAGATAAATGAATAACAACCTTAGATTCATCAAAATCTAGCATAAACCCCATCAATTTTAGCATTAACAAGCCTAGATAGAACATTCATCAAAACTTACTTTTAATCTTCCATTACTAAGGAATTTCTAAGGAAAAAGGAATACATAATAATTAGGAACAAGGAATTAGTAAAGGGATTAGCAAAACTTACCACCAAGATCTTTCTCCAATAACCTTCTAAAACAGTCCCCAAGAGCTCAATTTTCAAATAGTATTAAATGATAGACTAAGTGCTTATTTAATGCACACTTAGTTACGGCGGTAGCGGGGCCGCAACAGGGACACTCAACAGTCGCAACAACGATGTCGCTGGGATGGCACTGGTGCCACCAATATGGGCACCAGGTACCACAAATCCCACAAGATTTTCTAAGTCTCAAACGAAATCCCAAACCACTCCCGAGGCCATCTACTCATAAACCACATACACAGACCTACACAAAAATACGCTATGGATGAGCTCGTGGCCTCGGAATTTCTAACGGAGGTCTCGTTATCGAGTCAACCCCGATACCTCACATCCAATTTACCAATCCAAGTCCCAAAATGCATCTGAGTGCATTGGGAACCGAATCAGATATACACACGAATTCTAAATGACCATCCTGACCTCTCGAAATTGATGAATTTTAGAAAAGGGTCTGTTTACTCAAAAGTCAACTTGGGTCAACTCTTTTTCACTTAAAGCTCATATTTCACAAAATTTCTCCTGAATCAAGTCTAGACACCTCGAGAAGCATGTCAAAGGTCCCCTCGGGTCAAAAGTGAGCTAATCAATGCTCGGGAATGGGCGAAAATGCTGAAAAGACTATAACGACCAAACAAGTCGTTAGAAGCTAGAGGTTGTAGAGACCTAGGTAACTGAATCTAGGAACTCTATTAGGCCTCACTCTGTCTATACCTGGGACAATCTCTCCTAATATGCCCTATCTCACCATACTCAAAATATGTCATAGCAACCATGGACTTTTGTGAACTGTCATAGAAGATCCTGTGTAGCCTCTACGGTCTGAATGTCGAGAATAAGAACCTTAGGAAACCTATCCAGAATTGAAACTACTGTGGCCGGAGCTGTACCCACTAGCCCTGAAAAACCACCTGCTAAACCCTGGAGTGCTGACTGAATGGGATGACTAAAATGATGATGGGGAACCCTGTCATGATGTCCCCATCGCTTAGAAGAAGAACCACTGAAACTACTAAACTTGCAACCCCTCTTGTCCTTAATCTTTTCACAAACCTAGCCACTCATCGACTCAACACCCTCGGCGTGATTCACCACTATTTATAATGAAGCTCTGGAAGCTACTAACTGCAATATCGCCAACCTAAGCGAAATGGCCAACCCCCTCAACCTCTCAGCCTCAGTTGGAAGTAACAACACAGCATAGGGGGCCAAAGCATGAAACCAAGACTCATACTCTGCAACAGATAACCTTCTCTGCTCCAAGCTGCTGAAATTGTATCTTCTTCTTTCTCTCAAGCTACGGGGGACGTATTCCTCTAAAAAAACTAATAAAATTGAGTCCATGTCAAGGGAGGTGACTCTGATAGTCGACAATAAATGTAGGACTTCCACTATAGCTTAGCATCCCCCATCAACTGAAAAGAGACATAATCAACTCCATGAGACTCCATAATCCTCACTTATAAAACCTCTCATGACAACTGACAATAAACTCATAGGCATCCTCCTCGGGGTACCATAGAAACAAAGAGGCATCATCTTAATAAAGTGATCGAACAACTTCTGCTCCACTCAGGTCATAGCTGAGCCAGGGACTAGTCGAGGAGCAAAATAAGGTGCTGGAATCTCATCAATATGGGGTGCCACAGCTACAGCTGGCTATGGCTCAGGAGTCTAAAACTTCTCGGGAGTCTGTCCTCTGGCTCAAGTTTGTAAACCAGCTCGTGTTGCCTGAAATGTGCCAGCCTGTGTCAAACCCTCAAGGAGTCTCAAAATGCGTACCATAGAATCATGAAGAACTAATGTAGCAATAATCTCTGGTGGAGCCTGGGTTGGCCCCATCTCCTCCTCAAAAGGCTCATCATGATGCTCTACCTCCAGCTCAGGAGATGGTGCTCTAGCATAGGCATGGCCAGCCATGTATGCACTCCCCCTGGCCAGTGCTACTCCACGGGCTCTGCCCCTACCAAGGCCTTTGCCTCTACCTCGACCACACGTCACGGCCTCAGCTATAGAAGTTGGTGCCTCATCCCTTGCAACTGTTGCACGTGTCCTCACCATCTGTGAGAGAATATAATATGAATCAGATACCAATTTAAGTCATCTAGATACCAATTTGAATAAAGTAGCACGAAAGGAGTGAAAGAATGGAAGTTTCCTAAATGTCTTATAGGCTCCCGAGGATGGGTACGGACGTCTACGTACCAATCCTCAAGACTCTACTAGACATTACTCTTGTGCTCATCAGACTGATTAACCTAGCACTTTGATACCAACTTGTCACGATCCCAATTTATACAATCAATTTGGAGAGAAAGTGTGGAAGTTAAACACAATAACATAATCCTTAACATACTTAGAATATATAGATATGTGGGGAAATATTTCAATATTAAAATCCCCAAACTATGGTCTGAACTTGTATAAGATCATCTAAATATTATGGAATACCGAAAAATAACAACTATCTCAAAAGGAAGTAAAGATAGAACATGAGATAGAAGGAGATCTAGGTTGCAAATAGAATCTGAAGGCTCACACTGAAACTCCAAAATCAACTGCCTCAGGATGAAAAGTGAGACCCAGAACTAGAACTCAGAGGGTATTTGAACCCTAAAACATGCAACAAGTGTAGTATGAGTACAACCACTAGCAGTTGCGGCATCATAGACCGATAATGAAAGGGAAACACATACACATGATATAAAGATCGAAGCTAATCACCTATCACAACAATTCAACCTAACTTCATCACTGGAATGCCTTGTTTATAAACATTGGCACATATTTTAATAAATTGTGAATGTTTTCTATTGCTGTTTTCATATAAAAGGACTTTATTAAAGCCTTCAACATAATCCCAATAATTAAATTTTACAGGGATCTTCTGCTCAGGATAGACATAATTCTTTTCCTTAAGAGTACTCATTCCCCATTCCGTTGGAGAAAAACCTTTTTTATAATAATTTTTGAAAAGTTATAAACCTTTTTGATATTAGAAGGATAAAAATGTTGAAATTCTACTGATCCTAAGGAAGAGAGGATTAACTCATAATTCATTTTGTACTTATAAGTACAAGTAGCGTATGACGTTGTATCAAAATACCTTTGCATTATTTGCCAAGGTTCATCCATCCATCGAAGGTCTTCATTTTCAAGGAGAATTATTAACTCTCCATGCTCATTTTTATCATATGAGTCTATGTCCTCATTATCATTTTCAGTGAGGGCATCAGAATACGAAGATGGCATATTATCCTTCTTCTTCTGGATTTTATAAAATCCAGATATTGTTGATATGTGATATCTTCCTTGCTATTACTGGAAGATCCTGCAACATTATCGGCTATTAGCCTTTTGTTATCCATTTGGGCAAGAACAGTGCCTCGGCCTGTCCCTTTAGATGATGTTCCTCTAGTTTCCCTTCCTCTATTAGAGTTGGGGCTAAACTGCGGTCTCATCCTACAAATAAAATGAATAAGAGTTATGAACTCAAATATTCTCTTGTGAGAAAATCAGGGAGACTACTATTTGACCCTTTTTATAATGAATTTCAAAATTCAAATGGGGCTAATAATGCCTGCTATCTTGCAAACATTTGTTTAGAAATATCATGCTTACAATCTTTATTAAACATAAATCTGGCTGCTTCACAGTCAGTTTTTATTAAAAACTTTTGATTATATAAATCTCCTTGAAATTTAAGAACACATTTTACTATGCCAAGAATTTCTTTAGCCATAGTTGCATAATTTTTCTAGCTGTTATTCCATTTACTAGAATAAAATTGGACTAAATACTCCTGTTTATCATCTAGAGAGTATTGTTTCAATATTCCTCCATAGCCAATATCAGAAGCATCTGTTTAAATAATTTTTGGTCAATTAGGATTGGCTAAAGTGAGACATGGAAGGTCATTAACTTTTCCCTTGATTTTGCGAACTGCTTGGGTATAACCATCAGTCCAAGATTTTGGAATCTTTTTGTCACAACCAAATTTACTAGGACGTGCGGGCACCTATTGTTCCCACAGCGATAGGCGAACCCTTATCCCAATATAACCAATTTAAGTAAAGGCGTAAAATATTCTCAAATCATCCATATAAGATAAAGTGCGAAAATACTAAATACAACCCAATAGATTTGGTCTGGTCATACAAGAGCACTAACTACATACTACGAGTCTGAAAAATGATAAATCCTCATAACACAACTGTCTCGAAATAAGAGTAAGACAAGTAAGTAAAGGAGAGAACATCTAGGCAACAGCCGTCATCGTGCTCACCCTGGAATGACACTACAGCAGCCTCGCCAATCATCCCGTAGGGAAAAGAGTGGAACCTGTCTAGTACTCTGCATCCATAAAAGAATGCAGCAAGCGTAGGTCAGTACAAAACAATGGTACTGGTAGGTATCATCGGACGACTAAGCATAGAGACGACCTTTCCACCCTTCATGCTTGCCGACCATCCCATATCACATAGTATAGAATGGTCGCACCTTTAGTATAAAACCTTCCAAGTATTTCAAAACAACATAGGCCACATCGTCACTGCCCTATCAAATGTGCCTTATAGATATATATGCAAAATGAGTGCTCAATGTATGATTTAAGTATGCAGATGAAAACAACAAGATCTCTTATCACACTCATTCCGCTCCAGTACATGACCTCGGATCATGAACTCTCATCTCTTTTTAACACAATCCACGATTCCGAAACAACCATCGGACATCGGACTACTCACATCACTTGCATGCAAACTGAGCTCAGCTCATCACAGTGTTTCATCAAGTACCAACAATGTATCAACAGTAAATCATGAGAATGTGTGCAATGCATGTGTCGACATAAAGAATCAGGTCAATAGCACAAGTACTAACATGGTATGCCAACAACATATCAGTGTCACAAGTACCAACATGGGTAAGCCAACAATATCATGAGAGACTACACAAGTCATATAGAACTCTATCCTCACATTCACATCCACCCGTACGATACTATAATATCACAATCAAGATGGAACAACAATTCCCAATATCTACTAACAACGCGTGGCATCAAACCAACACAATAAAATAATCAAGTCACAACACAACGGGGTGGCTAGCCCCAATCACACAATAGGGCCCAACCTAAGGCAATATCCAACCCAACTTCATATCTGAAGGTTTACATGCTTTCTCCGATAATATAATCAAATATATGCTTTGCTATACGAAGTCTCACCGAGGGTAAGCCATAACCTACCTGGATGGACGAACCATAACACCAACAACTCATTCATTTTCCTTGCCTTTCGGCTGAACCTCAGAACCAAAGTAGTCTAAGCATAATTGAATTCTAGATTAGAAATCATGAAGAATGATATTAATATTGCTTCTAGCCCTAGAAATTGGGGAAACGGGCCCATAAGGGCAAAATGAAAAATTCGAAAGCAAAATATCAAATTAAGCACTAAGTGATCATAACCCAACTATTAACAGTTGATTTAACTCTTTAACTGCTGATTTAACTCAAGAATTAGCCTAATTTCTAATTTCAAGCAAAACCCCCAATTTGGATAGAAACCCTAACTCTTTGATTCCGAAATTCAACACTATAAATAGAAGATATATGATTAATAAGCTTAGATTCATCAAAATCTAACATAAACCCCATCAATTTTATCATTAATAAGCCTAGGGAAAATGTTCATCAAAACCGTCTTCCAACTTCCATCACTAAGGGATTATTAAAGGGAAGGGGGAAATCTAGAATGATTATGATTAAAAGAAGAGTAAAGGAATAAGCAAGATTTATCTCTAAGAAGATCTCCAAAATATCTCCAAGAACTATTCCCAAAGTTCTAATTTCGAAATGGGAAACAATGAGGGTCTAAAGGCTTATTTAAATCACACTTAATGAAATAACAGGCCTGCTACCGCCACAACGGTAACGGCACCGAAACAGCGGCGCCGCTACAAAGACCCCCAAAACCGCCCCAACTATTTTTCTCTTTAAGCCCAATTTTCACAAAAAGTCAGTCGAATCAAATTTAGACACCTCCGGAAGTGTGTCAACGGTCTTCTCGGGTCAAAAGTGAGCTAACCAAGCTAGGGAAAGGGTAAAAAGTGTCGGAGATGCAATAATGACCAAACGGGTCATTACACTTTTTCAATCCATCATATAAAATAGATGTATCTTTTGCTAAATCTTGACAAACAGTGAAATATAATTTAAGCTTCCAAGAAATCTTTGAAGCTGAGTTTTATCAGTAATAATATCAAGAAATTTAGAAGCAAATTCAATACTTCTATTGATAGGAATGATTTTTCCTTTTTCAATATTATGACCCAAAAATCTTACTTTTGTTTGAAAAAGAGACATTTTTTGTTTGGATATAACTAACCCATTTTGAATAATGATTTTCTTGAATATATCAAGATGTTTAAAATGCATTTCTATAGTATTTAAAAATACTAAGATATCATCTATATAAACAATGATAAAATTGTTGTAAGGCATGAAAATATCATTCATAATTTTTTGAAATTTAGAAGGGGCATTTTTTAATCCAAATGGCATAAGATTCCATTCGAATTGCCTAATGGGGGCATTAAAAGCAATTTTATATTTATCTACTTCGACAATTTGAATTTGCCAATATCCAGATTTTAAATCAAATTTTGAAAATATTATGGCATTATGAAACATATCTGATAAATCTTTTTTATTTGGAATTGGATATCGAATCCATTTCAAAACTTTATTAAGAGATTTATAATTTATAACTAATCTTGGAACTCCACATTCCTGTTTAGCATGTTTATTAACATAAAAAGCAGTGCATGGCCATGGAGATTTTGAAGATCTTATAAGACCCTTTTGTAAAAGAGAAAAAATTTCTTTTTTTTACATAATTCTAAATATTCAGAATTCATTTGACATGGTCTTGCTTTTGTAGGAATATTTCCTTCAGAAAAAGATTCTTCATATGGAAGAGTAACAATATGTTTTTTCCTATCCCAAAATGCATTAGGATGATCATTACAATTTCTAATGAAAACTGATTTTTTATAAAATCTTTTTTTGCTGTAATTTAGAATTTTGCAAAATCTCTTCAATATTATGAGTATAAATTTCTTGTTTCAGAAAATTGACTTGTTGATGTTTATTCATCAACCGGTCTTTGATTTCATTCAAAATACTTGAAAATGGTTCAGTTATAAACTGAAATTCTACAGCTTTACCTTCAAAGGTTCCTATAATGCCTTTAGTATCCCATCTCTAGATAGGAAATATTTTTTGAAAAAATAGGGTTTCCAAAATTATTTGATTGGAAATATCTTTTACCAATACAAAGCTTTCTGGTATATAGACTTTGTGTTGGCAAATATAAGCTTTTGGTAATTTAAAAGTAATTCTGATTTTTTGCCCATTAGCAGATCGAAGACGATGGGTAGTTTTATGAAAATATTTTGAAGGGATCATTCCTTCTTGAATACAATTTAAATCAACTCCACTATCAACTAGATCAGTAAATTCTTTTTTGAAATTATAATCAATCAAAAGAGTAACTTTTATAAAAAAAACTTTTGAGAGGTGATAATTTCCAAAGTTTTTAGAAATTTTCCATGTTCATTATTACTGGTACCTCCTTCCATAGATGTATCTTCTATGGTAGTGTCTTGAAGGACTGGAGTTTTTATAACCTGTTTTGCTCCACCCTCTCTTCTAGAAATTCTTGCATCTAGAATAACATTATGCTTTTTGAGGGTTGAGATCTCCTTCTTGAGATTATCAATCTCTTTTTCCAAATCCTGGGTTGTGGTTGGAGTATTTATGATATTCCTCTATTGTTGAAGAAGTTTTTTAACTTCTGACATGGTATATGGACCTGAAGATTCTTGAATCTGGGTATAACCTTGAACTTCTAGTTTTTTAGGGGCATCATCGATTTTATCAATAATCTAGGACCTGAACTCTGGATCCTTGATAATCTTTAACAGATCCACTAGGTTAGTTCCATCTAAAACATTGATATTCAAATCTTTAAACTGGGAAAAAATATTATAAAATTCATCTTCTTCCTTGTGGTCTTTACTAGTACAAGGCTGTCCTATTTGACATTGTACACATTCTTCGTCTATATTTGTGGAAGTATAACTCTCATTCTCAAGAACCCTAAGATCTTCATCCGAAGTAGAGTCCTCTAGTACATCTAGATCAGAACCTAAATCTTTTGTTCTAAATTCAATAATAATCTGAATAATGATTCTTTTAAATCATCATCAATGTTAAGGCTCTTAATTATTCCTTAACTTTGTAGTCTTTTTAATAATGACCAACTCTGCCACACTTATAACAGGCCTTAGGATTTTTTGATGTAACAAAATCCTTCCGTTTTTAGAATTCCTTTTTCCTTCTTGCTTTCTTTTGCAAGCATTTCTCTTTCCAAGCTTGGAAATATTTTTTCCTCTTCTTATGCCTATGAGGCGCTTTGGTTTGTGGAATATCCATGCCAAATTGTCCACAAAATTCTCCTAATTGTTGTCTTTCATTTAGACCATGTATCTTAATTTGCTGATTCAGCTTAATATCATTACATAAGGCTAAACCTTCTTGCATACATGTTCCAATTAACTTTTCATAACTATAATCATCATAATTGATGCTAGCT
Source organism: Lycium ferocissimum (assembly GCF_029784015.1). Lineage (NCBI taxonomy): Eukaryota > Viridiplantae > Streptophyta > Magnoliopsida > Solanales > Solanaceae > Lycium > Lycium ferocissimum. The sequence continues at coordinate 57,727,504 of NC_081353.1, read as the reverse complement.
TCCCCTTTTCTAAGAGCTTTTCTAACTCTTTCTACAAAAAGGCTAGGTAATCCATCTATAAATTTGGATTTCCAATGAACGTTATTACATTCAGGTAATTCCATAACCCTACAGAGGAATACATCCTTATACCATCTAAATAAGGTAAGGGTTTTACATCTTAGATTCTGGAGCATGGTTCTAATTATTTCATTATTATCAGACCATCTTCATGAGAAACGCTCTATAATATTAATAACCAGTGTATAAACAACATTTGGCACTAATTCTTTTGTGTGTGTGTGTGTGTATATTTTATTATTATCAGACCATCTTCCTGAGAAATGCTATATAATATGAATAACCAGTGTATAAACAACATTTGGCACTAATTCAGTGTATATATATGTGTGTATGTGAAATGCTCTATAATATTAACAACCAGTGTATAAACAACATTTGGCACTAATTCTTGTGTATCTGTATGTATGTATATATATATATATATATATATATATATATATATATATATATATATATATATATATATATATATATGTGTGTGTGTGTGTGTGTGTGTGTGTGTTTCATCAATCATATATGAGAAGATGGATTAACATGAGTATATCATGGACAGCTGAGTTATTTCCACTCAAGCACTAGCATGGATCATTTTTTCACAATTTGTGCAAAACATGGAGTGATGAGGCAACAACATCAAATGATTACAAGCATTTATCAATCATGGCTCTCATGGTCCACATAAAGAGCAACCATACCAAAACCAATGGATTCAACACCACAACTATGCCCGAAGGCCCGGATATGCAATCTCCATCTCAATTACTAAGTACAACAACAACCCACACAAATACACCGGCATCCCGTCCAGTGCTCATCACAAATGGGGGGGACCCCCCCCCCCCCCCCAAATCATGCCTCATACCCCTTTGATAGTTATATATGATATACGTTCTCCAATTGAAGTCTAAATATAAATCGTAGCCTGCCTCAAAGCCAAGCGGGGACCACGAACCCTCACGCTAATGTTTAACCCTTCTGACATTCTACTAAATGATCATATTCTAACAAGCATACATTCTATATCAAAACACATATCTAAGAATATTCAATAAACCGTAAAAGAATTCGGGTCCAAAAAGTCAACCCAAGAACCCAAGTCCAAACCCTGAAAGTCAAAAAAGATAAAAAATATATTTCACAAGAAATTAAACTTATCATGATCAAATTAGTAGTCTACACGGTCACACAAACCCAACAATACTCATATTGCTATACTTAAGCTGAAACCCAAAAACAAACCCAAAATAACCAACCCCGAGCCCCAAGGCCAAAATTGAAAATTGATAATAAAATCATGTTACCCATAGTCTAGATAGTTCATAAACTAAATTTCAAAGAATCTAGCCACAATGTTGCCTTTTTTTTTTCTTTTTTAAAATAAACACAATGTTGCCTTCAATTTCACTTAATTAGCTAAAAACCCCAATTTATAGAAAACCTTTTTTTTTTTTTTTTTTTTTGTCAAACGAAAAAAATTTCATTCAACCAAGAGATAAGTTTATATACCACTGATTCAATTAGGACTATGGAATCAGATTCTACAATTTCCTATGCTAAGCTAACAGACTGATAGCCTAGATAGGATATTGTTGTATTTTCTCCAACATTCTACTCCATTTACATTGTTGTTGCCCTCTAATGTGTAACTCTGATACTATTCCTCTATCAATTTGAACTGTTGATCTGATCTTTCCTTAGAATCTTCTGGTATTCCTCTCTGCCCAGATATGATACACCACTGCAGCACTGAGGAAGCCCAGAATGCTAGATCTTGGCCAGTTGTTTTGAACCTGTTGAGAAAGCCAAGTGATCTCTGTGTTCCAAGTGCCAATTTGTTTGTGAATTCCCAGCCACGCTAGTATTGTTTGCCAAATGAATTTGGAATACCTTCAGTCAAAACACAAATAGGGCATTATTTCCACAGTACCTGAAGCACATAGCACACAATCTAGAGCCACTTGAATGTTCCACTTAGCCAGTATATCCGTTGTTACAAGTCTGCTTTGCACAGCTAGCCACATAATGAACTGATGCCTTGGTGGAGCACCTGAAGATAGTAACAATTGTTTCCATTTTGGTCTAGGATACTGGGGCAGGGATGAGTTATAAGTCTTCTTAGTGTTGAACTTGCCCCCTGTTGAGAACTAATTTATATCTTATAGCATCAACTTGTGGGAACCATGATCTAGCTTCAAATATCTTCCTTACAAGCCAACAAGCCTGTTTGGGTGTATCTAGACTTGAACGCTCATTGTTTTTTATATAAAAACTGTGGATCTGTTGTACCCATAGAGAACCCTTTTTATGTGACACTGCCCACAAAAGCTTACAAATAGCATCTTTATTCCACTTTTCAAAGTCAACAATGTTAACGCCTCCAGCTGCTTTTGGAATACATAATGTATCCCATGCCACTAAAGCTTTTGTGGAGCTAACATATTTCCCAATCTATAAGAATACTCTACAGACTGTAGTTACCATTTTTATGATCTTCTTCAAAGAATAGAAATACCTGCCCCCAATATGTTTACATCTCAAATAGCACACTTTTGATTAACTGCAACCTTTCACTATACGAGAGTAACTTGGAGGACCAACACCTAATCCTGGCAGCAATCTTCTCCACTTGAATGGTATTCCCCCAAAGTGGATCTCATCTCTTGTAGTATTTGATCCCTAAATGAACTTGACAGCCCAGCAACATAGAAAGAACTTTTCTCTAGATTGCCTGCTCAGAGAAGTGTTCAAATACCTTTAACAGTTGGTGAATAAAACTTCTATCAGCTCTGCAGCACATGATCAAATCATCAGCAAAGCAGATATGAACTAGCTGCAAGTTAGCACAATTGGGATGGTAGTTGAAGTTAGGATCATACCTTAGTTGTTTGAGGGACCCATTAAGATATTGCATGATAAGTACAAATAGGTAGGGGGACATATGATCCCCCTGTTTAAGTCCCTTCTTGACTTGAAATTAATTAGTCAATGACCCATTTATCAGAATTGAATAACTGACAGTGGTCACACATGTCATTATCCAGTGAACCATTTTTGTAGGCAGCCCAAACTCTGTCAAAATCAGTCTGAGAAAACATCATTCTACAGAGTCATAGGCTTTCCTTAGATTAATTTTCATAAAGCATCTAGGAGAGACATGCTTCTGCCAGTACCCTTTAATCAACTCATGTGCAACAATGACATTATCTAATATCTTCTCCCCTCTATGACAGCAAATTGGGAGGGGTCCACCAGATAGTCCACCATTGTTTTATTTTAGTGGTCAAAATCCAAGTTAGAAGGATTCTTCTGTGATTATTGATTTCATAGCACCTGGTGAGAGCTCTGAGGTTGCTTTTGGTGAAATCAGATCAAGAATTGGATAGTTTATTGTTTTTAGGCTTTGTTATTTGTTTGCTTAGACTACTTAGTGCAGGTTTTAGGCACTTTTGTCCTTGTAATTTGATTGTTGTTTCTGTACAGTTTTTTTGTTTAATAAAATCAAAGCTAGCACTTTGTTAGCTATTTTGATTAAAAAAAATTAGTGGTCAATATTTTACTAATGATTTTATACACAGCGGTACAGCATGCAATGGGTCTAAATTCCTTCAATTGATTAGGTGTAGCAACTTTAGGAACCAATGTAACTGTTGTACAGTTAACACTTTTGAGCAGTTTCCCATTTTCAAAAAACTGAAGAATAGCATCAATAATCTCATCTCCTAGAACATGCCAGTATTGTTTAAAGAACTCAGTAGGAAACCCATCTATTCCAGGTGCTTTATCATTAGAAAGTCTCTTCAGTGTTTTGTGTATCTCCTTTCTTGTAACAGCTCGATTGCTCAGGTGTCAAGCAAGGTCCAGCTCTAGCTGTGGATGGGTCAATGCATGGAAATTATGTTGTTATCGTACCAAGCAGATTCTTGAAAAAACTGATGAACTCTTGTTGTACCAGTGCAGGGTCAGTGATTCTATCTCCTTGGCTATTACATATTAAGGCCACTCTATCCCTAGCTTGTCTTGCGTTGAGATGAGCATAAAAGAATCTTGTATTTGAATCTCCAAATGTTATCTAAATAGCTCTTGATTTCTGTCTTTGCACTTGCTCATGGATGATATCCCATTTCTGAATTTGAGTAAGCAATTCCCTTTATTTTGCTACAAGAGCAGCATCAAACAAGTTAGTAGTGATTTGAGTCTATACTGCCTGTAGTTGTGTTCTTAGGTTCTCTAGTTTAGGTTCTAGAGATGACAGTGCTTTGTTGAGGTGCTTAGTTTGTGCACCTAGCATTTGCAGTTTCCTCCAAACCTGGAACATTTTGTGCCCCTGAACCTGGCATGCCCACACTTGGTCAACAAAATTACTGAATTGCTCTTATGCCAGCAGCACTGTAAGCAATTTGAAGGGTTTTTTGCTGGGGTGAAATACAACAGAGTGGTTTACTGATATAGGGGAATGATCTGAGTGGTTTGGCACGGGGCTGCTCAGGACCCTTAGTTGCAGCCTTGTCCTCGACAAACCCCAAACTCCTAAGTTGATTTTGGTTAAGCAATGGAGAGCTTAATTTTTGAGCATATGTCTCAGCTTGGATGTTCTGTTTGGTCTAATTCTATTAGGCAGCTGCTTGGTTTTCCTTAGAAGTACTAGCTAGATTTGGTTGATCCTTAGCTTGTCATTGTGTTTGAGCTTGCTTATTCATATTTCCTTAGGGTCCTCCAGCTTTGTAGGAGGGTTCTTGTCATTTACCATTGGTTCTTTTGATGCCTCCTTTTTCTTTTGAGCTTGCTACTTTGTTGACTGGACAGTTATCAATTTTATGACCTAAACTCATACGGTGTTGACAATATTTAGGCTGCCAATCATACTCCAATTGTTGTGTTCTAACCTTTCCTTTAGCTTCTTCTATGATTATTTGCTCAGGTAGTGGTTGAGTAGCATCAATCTCAATTAGGATTCTAGCATAAGAAAATCTTTCTTTCTCGGCTGTTAATCTATCTGTGCATAGAGGTTTCCCAATGTAGCTTGCTATTCTACCTAAATTTTCAGTAGCCCCGTACTCAACAGGCAGATATGGGAAGTTCACCCATTAGCATTTGTCTAATTGATTCCTTGCCTATCTAAAAGTCAGCGTACAACTATGGTTTGAGTACCATAGGTCTATAATCAAAAGTATATGGGCCATAATCAAAAATATAGGGGCCATTCTCTAGTACATCCATTTTATCTTGGTCAGTGTTGAATTCGAAGATAAAATAACCATTATTATGAAGAAAAACCCTTGGTATTTCTACATAATTCCTGATTGCATCTACGAATTTGAGCAATTGTTTGAACGGACTTCCCCTCTATGTAACCAATTACAGCACAATCCCATTTCTTCTTCTGTTGTTCGATTTTGGCCAGATTAAATTTTACCACTTTCTTACATCCTTAAGCACATGTGGGAAGTAAGAAAATTGCTTACAAGTAAGTAAGAAAATTGCTTACAAGTAAGATAATTTCTTACCACGTTTTGGAGCTCTATTATTTCTCTTGGCTACCTCTGTAACACCAGCAGCATTTCCCGCAGGGTAAGTAAGTTTCCTTGTTGCTTGTCCTGCTACAGTGTCCTCCACAGATGAAGGGTTGGTGGTTGTCGTCGATGTCTGCCCTTGAACTTTTTGCATGATAATCTTCGTCAGCGCTTGTTGGATTTTGGACTCATCGTTCGTTCCCGGTAACCATTGCGTGAATTACATTAGGGCTAGGGTTTGAGGAATCCCTATTTTTGGGGTCACCATATGAGTGGTGATGGCCGGTGGATCTACTAATATAGCATTTGGAGTAGTGGCCACAGGTTATGGTTGGGTTTGTTTCACCGGAGGAGCACGTTTTCTTGCCATTTTTGCCGTCAAAAGTAGGTTAGCAGTCCTTGCGTGAACTGCACCTGGAGAGAGAATGTCTTAACGTGCGCCCCAATCAGTGTCCTCCAAAGCTAAAATCATGGATTCATGTAATTAAGTCTATAAGGGAGTTATAATCTTACCCCAATGAAGAATATTGAGTTTGGAGCTTGGAATCACCAAAACCGAGCTCTAGAACTTAAAATATTTGAAAATGAATTTCTTTTTCATCGATTTCATCCTTTTCGATGATTTGCAACCATCGAAATCATGAACTGCTTAGTGATCAAGTCACATAGCGATCGCGTCCTCCTAGCGATGACCGTAACCAATGATAAAAGAAGCGAAGCACCGGCGAATGTGAGACAAGTCTAGCGAACACAAGGCTTCGCGTCTGAGGCGGCCCAGACCCATTCTTTTTTTAAAAAGCGAGAGGGGCCACACGAACGCGGCACCTTCCTCATGAACGCGAAGAAGGAAACCAGATGATTGGACACCAGAAAAATATATCCCCTAAACTTGAAATGAATATCCAAAACTCACCCGGAACCCCCAGGATGAAAACCAAATATACAGCTCATAATAAACGATTCTACGAACTTGCTCGTACACTCGGATTTCCCAAAAGAGGTCATCTTGACCCTGGGTTGACCACGGTCAACTCCAAAACATCCAAAACTCATGACTCCAACCAATGAGCCAAATTACACCTGCACGCCTTGGGACCCGAACTAAAGACTAAACTAAACCATAAATGGCGTTCCACACCTTATGAAATCGACGAAACTTTGAAAATGACAAGAAAACCCCCATTGTTGACTTTGGTCAACTCTTTTCACTTCTTCCACTTAGAAATCTCTAAAATCCTCAAAACCAACCAAAACTCCATCGATAGCCTCGAGAACCACGTCACCCATCCCTGCATGTCATAAATATAGAAAAGAGAAAATGGAAAGGGTTTTTTGGGTAAAACAGGGTATGAAGCCTAAAATAACCGAACGGATCGTTACACAGTACACGGTTGGCAAGCTAATGTAAGACCATGTACTTTGTTTGGCATCCCCGATCAAGCTGAAAAACACATAGTCCCTCCGCCGGGACTCCCGCTAAAACTGACTTATGAAGCCTGCGCCGACGCCCGACAGACAATGGCTGTGCAACGTCTCTTCGGGAGTACTATAAAACCAAGGGGGACTTATCCTGTTGAACTGATCAAACATCTTTACTCTCTCCGGGTCTACCCCTACCACACTAAACCTACTGTACTATAACGCCTCAACCACGTGTAAATGGACTACGGCAAAACGATGGCGAGCGATGCCTTATCCTTAGCTACATTCGCACGTGTTCTCACCATCTGTGAGAGAATAGATTATGAAATTAGATACCAATTTGAACAAACTAGCACGGAAGGAATGAAAGAAGGGACACTACCCCGTAGCCTCTCGAGGATGGGTACAGACATCTACATACCAATTTGCAAGACTTTACTAGACATTTCTCTTGTACTCTAATACCAATTTTGTCCACGACCAATTCACGGATCCTTAGTGCTTTTACACTATCCTCTGATAGCGGCAATCACAACACATTCAATCCTTTGCAAGAATAATGCGGAAATTAAATTCGTATTACTACTTAACAATCTTGATAGTATAAATAAGTACAGAAAGATAACTTAATCTTTACAATCCCCAAAACATGTATAACTCATACAAAAGCTTCTAAATACAACTCTAAAATACAAGATAGAAGACTGTCTGGAAGTCTAAATAGATAGGATCATAAAATAGAAGGAGATCCAAGGTTGCGAAATTGTTTGATGGCTCACCCTGAAATCTCAAAAATAACCACCTCGAAATCAGCCACAAGACCTGGTGCTGGTATAAGGATCAATATTTGCACCGAAAAGAAAGTGTAGCAGGTGTAGTATGAGTACAACCACTAGTACTTGTAGGTATCAGAGGCCGACAAGAAAAGGAAACTCATAGACAGAATATAAAGGTTGAATCCATCACTCAAACACCACAATTCAACTTAGCATCACCAACTATGCCCGTAGAATCATATCTCACATTAAGACAGGTAAACACGTGTCACATAATGAAAATAAGAGACAAATGATGTTTGAATGCGTGAATGTAATGCATTCGCCAATATCAAACGTGGTACATGCACGTTAGTGGTCATTACATCGAGTCTTGACCCATGGGGGACTCGTGAGGTCCATATACCCTGTTGCGGCATGCAACAAGATCCCAAGTTGCAACGTCTAACCTGATCCATAAATTTTATAAATGTTACGGTAATCAACCCGATCCCATATATATATATTTGTAAACCTCAATCTTTCCTCTTCCACAACTTATCCACCAAATATATATAAATGAATGAATGTATGCAACATAGCAACTGCCATATTTAATATCAGTCGGAATGGATAAGCATATGTATATCATGAACTCTCAGTAATTTCAACTCAAGCATCAACATGAATCGTAATTTCACAAATCATACGAGTCATGGAGCGATCAGGTAAATGACATCAAATAATTGCTAGTTTTATCAATATGGTTCTCATGACCCACATAAGCAGCAATCATACCAACCTAGTGGATTTATCACCACAGCCATGCCCGAAGCCCCTAATATGCATTCCCCGTCTCAAATCATTATCCGTGACAACAACCCACACAATTACACTGATACCCAGCCAAGTGTTCATCACAGCCACTAAGGTGGGACCCTTTTTTCACACCCAATACCCCTTAAAATTTATAAACTATATATGCCCTCCAATCGAAGTCTAACAAAATAAACTGTAAACTACATCAAGGCCGAACAGGAGCCACGAACACTCAAGCCAACACCTTTCTTTCCCGGAGTACTTCCGAACGATCGAAGTCTATCAAATATGAAATCTACGCTAAAATACTATTCTATGGATACCCATATTATCATACTTTTTACTCGGAACCCCAAAACGAACCCAAAATAATCAAACCCGAGCCCCAAGGGTAAAATTGGAAATTGATCATAAACTTATCTTACCCATAATCTAGATAGTCCATAGCCTAAATTTCATGAGAATCTAAGCACAATTAAGCCTTCAATTCCACTATTTACTCAATGGGAAATTTCAAAAATATAAAATTTGCTCACTTACATTGCAAAATATTAGCCCAAAACTTACATTGCAAAGCTTTGGCCAAAAAAACCTTTGATACTGTGTTATACACTTATATAAAAAAGACAGGTACATTAATGTATATAGATGTTTGAAGGTGTATAACGTTTAGGTACATACACTAAAGAATATAATTATACACGAAAATACGCACTTATACATTTTTATATGCAATTATACAATATTGTATGAGTCGATATAAATATAGATCTGCACTGGTTTTGAATAAGAATTGCACTTTTATACAAGACAAATACATTATGTATATAGGTGTATAAAAATGTATAACATTGTATAAGAGGTGTGTATACACCCATATACTACTATTATCCAATATTATACACTATTATACAAAAACTAACTCCAACACCACCAATGGCGGAGCAGCAACAGCTATCGCCGTAGTTCCGTTCTCCGGTGAACTCCAACACCATCACTAGATCAGAGAGAGAGAGAGCAAGAGAGAGAAATTTCCAGTGAAAACCACCACCAGAGAGAGAGAGAGAGAGAGAGAGAGAGAGAGAGATTACCACACCGCCTGAGACCGGCGGAGACGAAAACTCTCTCCGACCTCTCGATGGTGCCAGCTGCTTGCGTGTGCGTCGACGACGTGAGCGAAGAGTAAGAGAAGCAGGGAGTGGGTGCAGAGATAGATAGGGGGAGAAGAAGGAGGGAGTGGGTCATTTTTTGTAAAACTTTAAAAGGTGGATCAATTTTAGTAGCATTTTACCCTAATTAACATACAATGAAATTATTCCTTTACTGAAAACCTCAATTTATGGAAAACCCTTATTCTCATATCTAAAATCATGGGTTTACATGGATATTAAAGGATGAAATCATGGATTAAAGCCTAGATGGAAGTTAGAAACGTACCCCAATGAAGAATCTTTAATTTAGAACTTGAAATCACCCCAAACCAAGTTCTAGAACTCCAAATGATTGAAAATGAAGGATTTTCATCAATTTTCATAATAAATCACTTTTCGGTAATAATTCCTTCTCGCGATCACGATGATACGTGACCCGGCCCAGTGAAATTGGCCTTCGCGAATGTGGACAAGGTCTCGCAAATAGGGCTACGACCAGGCGAAGGCCTAACCACTTTTCCCTTTGCAAATACGAGGAGGGGTCCCGCGCGAAATGTGACCACACGATAGGGGGCCCTCCCTCGCGAACGCGAAGAAGGAAACCAGAAACTGGATACCAGAAAATTTTGGTGCACTCGAACTTGGAATGGAAAGTTGAAACTCACTCGGAACCTCTCTGGCACAAAAAAAAAATGCAAATTGAGTATAAATCGCTACGTACTCGCTCGCGCTCTCGAAATTCCGAAAAGAAGTCAACTTGACCCGTGTTGACCACGGTCAACTCCAAAACCTATAATTCCAACCAGTGACCAGAATCACACCCGAATGCCTGGAGACCCTAACCAAAGCTCAACTAAGTCATAAATGGCATTTCGAACCTAGTGGAATCGACAAAACTTTGGAAATGACGAGAATACTCCCGATGTTGACTTTGGTCAATCCTTTTTCATTCCTTTAACTTAGAATCTCTTAAACCCACCAAAATCAATCTGCCCAATTACCTCAGGAACCACACCACCCATCCCCGCAAGTCTTAAATGCCGAAATGGAACTATTGAAAGGGAAATTTGAAGAAAAAAGTGGAAAAGCCTAAAACAACTGTATAGGTCATTAGTATGACCCATGGGAGACAACCGTGTTGTCCATGTGCCGCACGGATGATTTCCATGTGCCAGTACAGGCGGTCTCAGTGTACTATCAATCTCATAACCACGAATTCAATCTCAATACGGACGGTCTCCACGTGCTCTTATCATGATCTTTCTCAATTCATATGCAATTTCATACCCGTATAAGGGATATCAACATCAAATAATAAGAACATCAACTAAACATGTCACCCACCGCACATTTAACTTTAAAGAAACCCAATCATGGCAAAACTCAACATATCCTATATCTCGTCATGTGAATTCATCACATCATATCATTTTTAATGCATGATTGTTCGATAAAAGCATGAATGTCAATCAATTATCTCAATCGGCCTGCCAGACCATAAATTTAGGAACCATCACTGAATGTAAACCCGAATGTTCATATAAAAGCATGAATGTCAATTGCCCACACGAGGCATATACTTGTATAAAAAAACACATTCAGCTCATTTATATCATGTGTAGGAGATACCTAAAGTGATATGTAAACATGTGACCAATTATCATGAGATTCATCTTTTAACTCAGTTAAAACATGCTTCAGAATTCACTGATATCATCAGACAGTCAATGAGTCATAACATAATTGACTAAGTACCCATAACATGGCATAGATAGCTGCATAACTGTTCGTCACCTCACGAATGCGGAAACCCCTTTATCCTTACCCTTATTATCATGTATTTATAAGAATTTCCTCCAACTAGAGTCTTAGAAAATCTTAACTTACCTCGATTTGGGCAAAGCATTAAATCTTCTGAAAGCTCTACCGTGTCTAAATTCGTCAAAAGAGTCCAATCTATTTAAAATAGTACTCTACAATATTCCATGAATCCAATGATACCTATTCTGTTATACAAAAGAATCGGGCTAAAAAGTCAACACCAAGCCCCGGGTCAAAATAAAAAATTACCCCACTATAGGATTACCCATTCCATAGGGAATTCATACCCGAATATTCAGCCCAAAACAACTTCGAATTTATCTCCAAATCCCTACATTTCACTTTCTTAAGGTTAAAGGAAAAACCCCCAAATTCCCAACAAAATCATGGGTTAATCCACTAATAAACATAGGTACACAATCGAAAATACAATAAATTAAGGTTAGATGCTTACCTCCGCATTGAAACGAGAAGAACACCGGGAAAATTGCTCATATTTGAGCTTTGGAACTCCAAAAAATGAATTTTGAATAAATGAGGTGAAGGCAGATTTTTAACACTCTACGGTTGCCGCATTTGTGGTCTTCCACATTTTCTACCTATAGCTACTTTTGTGGTTTTCCGCATTTGCAGCCCGTGGCAGCTTTTGAGGATGCACATGATGGCCAAGACTCAAAAACAACCTTTTGAGCTAAATTACCATACAACCTCATATTCAATGATTCTTTTTTCTATGGTTCCGAAATGATGATACGAATCTAAGGGTTCGATAAAATCACAACTTAGAGCTCATTTGCTTTGTGTTGTACTAATTATACTCTAAACAACATCCAAACATCACATACAATCTCAATACAATAAAAACACGTCTAAAACTCATTGAAATCTAACCGAAACTTGCAGTCAAGTCCAAATTATCAGGCAAACTTGTTGGAACTTTCAAATCATGAGTCAGAGCTTGTTTGAAATAACTAATTTTAAACTTAATTATCTTAATTACTCCCGAGTCTCTCAGAACCCGTTCAACTATCCAACTAAGTCTCAACACACCAAACAGACCTATAAAATCTTTCAAACCTTGATTTGGAGTCCTTTTACCCCAAATGTTGACTTTGGTGATATTTTATTTTTTTCTCAAAGCTCCTAGTTTCTAGTTTCCTTCTTCGATATTCATCTGATTGCCTCAGGAACGTACCACCCGTCCCTACAAGTCATAAATCACATTTTAATTCTACAGGAAGTGCCATTTAGGGGAAAAGGATTTTAATACTCAAAATAATTGGATGAGTCGTTAGATCTTTCCCTACTTAATCAAATGTTCGTCCTCGAACGTGTCCGTAATAGTATCAAAATTGTTGGGCAACTGTAAATACCAGTTATAAACCTTATATTTGCATCCTTAGACAAAAATTACACTAATAGAACTGCTTGTACACTTCCAATGTCGAATCTTCTTTTAAATTAGCTTAATAACATGTATATCCTTTATTCATATCTAAAACTTCCTCAAACATATATTCTTCTTTTATTTGAATTGTCTTCGGCCGAAATAACTGGATTTGATCATAAACCTACTCCCGAGTGTTGTTGCTTCATATAATCAAAAGTACCAAAACCACCACAACCTCTTGGTTACAGCCGCAATCTATGGCTAAACCTGTACGGGTAAATTCCTTAATTTCCAAATTATCTTTCTTTGACATTCTTTAATACTATCATTAGTAACATGAATCCTTAGAAAATTATAACGACTCAGCCGATCGTTTTGAGCTTTGAGACTCCTTTTCCTTAAATAATCTTCATATAGCTTTAAAATGGTGTTTGTGACTTGCCGGGATGGGTGGCATGATTGTCAAGGAAAACGGGTGAAGATCAGAGAAGAAAATCTTAAATTTGAAGTTCATATGTTGGAATAAGGAAACGGTTTACCAAATTCGACATCCAGTGGTAAAGAGCTCGAATTATAGTTTTGAAAGTTCCATTTGGTCCATAACGTGATTTATGACTTATGGTTTAGATGAATTCTGAGGGGCTCTGGAGTGATTGAAGACTTCGGAATACTAGTTAAGATTATGAACTTGAGTTGACCACGTTAAACACCGGATCAAGACGAATCCCAGATCAATATTTTAAGCATTCGAGCAGGTTGAGATAATGATTTTGGACTTGTCTGCAAGGTTTTGGTTGGATTCCGATGAGTTTCAGATGGGTTGTTGTGTCGCACTCCTATTTGACGTTTCGACGTCACTTCTTTAAGAATAAATGGTTCAACATTAAGAAAATAAGCTCTAAATTATGTTTTGATTAAACCATTAGATCTGTATCGTGATTTAGGACCATAGCAACAAGAATCGTCGAATGTCGAGGTCATGTGAGGAAGTTATGGTTATTTTAATTCTATCAGCTATTGCTGGCTTCTGGTGTGAAATATGTTCCTCGCGATCGCGAAGGATATTCTGGGATAGCAAATAAAGATTTTTGGGTTTGACCAATCAACATTAAGGTTACTCTTTGCAATTGTGAAGGGCGTCTGTGATACCGATGAAGGAAAGCATTGGATCGGCGTTTTAAATAGACAAATCAGAATTTTTAGTATTTTGAGCACATTTGAAGTTCTAGAACTCGGAATCGAGTGATTTTGCGGCGTTCTTCTCATTTCAATGTGGGGGTAAGTTTATAAGATCAATTCTAGCATTTCAACATGATTACACTCATTCATTAGTGAATTAATCCATGTTTTGGTTGGGGATTTGGGGTTTTAGCCCTAAAAATTAAGATGATGAAATTTAAGGATTTAGAGGTCCATTTAAAGTCATTTTTGGTTGAAATTTCACAGATGAGTTTCCTAAGGAATGAGTAAAACGATTTTAGAATAAATTACTCATTTTGACCTTGGGGGCTCGGGGCTGACGTTTTGCTTGACTTTCTAATTAAAATTATTTTATATAGTAATATGGGTATCATTTGACTCGTTGAATCTCGTAGAGTACTATTTTTTACTATACTAAACTCTTTTGGTGACGTAGGACATGATAGAGCTTCCAAAAGACTTAAGCTTCACTCATATCAAGATTGGGATAGTTTGGAGGCGCTGTTGTGTAAGGGCAAGTCCATTCTTGAGCTTTGGGACTTCAAATGTAAGGCAAGTTGATATTTTCTTGACTCTTATTGAGGTGTATGGTTGTTAATTGACTAAAATTAAGAGAAATAGGTAAAAAGGGGATCTCATACTTGTGAAGCAACAAGCACGTGTGCGAGTACCGATGCCATGTTTTGGTTATTTGTTGAAGTGGATGATTCGTTAGTTATCAGGGGAGTATTATTGTGTGATTGTGAAATGTTAAAAGAGAAGACTCCGTCAGAACTTCCAAATGATTATATACAATAATTTCTTATTTGACATAGTCAACTACTTATGGACCTTTTAAATCACAATCTGATTTTTTTTTTTTAATCAAACTAAATCTTACAAGAAAATATTAGACAACAGTTTAAAATTTTGTAAGTTATTCCAAATGTTACACCACAATGTAATATTTGATTTGTAAGATTGAGCAATATAAGAGCTAACATTGAACCCGAGTAAAACATCGGGCACAAGGGTAACTTTTTAAAGGTCATTAACGCAACTTTTAAGAATTGAGAAAACATTTAAATAATGGCCTAAAAGAGGGACATCGAGTAAATCATCTGAAATTTTTGAGGTAGTTGACAGTAATTTCCTGATTGCATCCTTTAATAATTTCAATTTAAAAGTTTCCAGACCATCACACGTAAAGTTTTTTGAGAAAAAAAATACTTGATGTGCCATTTCTCGTGTGAACAATAACGTATAAGTACTAAAAAGCCGCTGACGATGTAAGAGCTCTTGCTACTCTACATCATTTTTTTTATACATTATAGAAATTTTATTTACCCACAGAGAAAGAAGTTCAAACGAAAAAGGAGTTTTTTTTTTTTTTTTTTTTTTTTTTTTTTGAAGTACCATAAAACGAACGTGTAATAGGAGAATAACCAAAAAGTCGTTTCAAATGGTTGTTAGTACATTACTCGGAACTATTTCCTTTTACTAAAAAGAAAAAAGAAAATTGAGGGATAGAGGGAGAGGAAGAAGAAGAAATAAGACTGTTGACAAATCATTATTGTCACGACCCAAATTTCAAGTCGTGAAGGCACTTACCTTCACTCGGTAAGAGAACCATCCACAACCCTTTAAAGATGCAGAAATGAAATAAGTAAGCCAATTCAAGTTATAATAAAGTCTTATAATAATAAATACGCGGAATAAGTACTACAACCCCAAAACCTAGTGTAAAAGACATATAAAATAAAGGAGAAGAATCTGGAGCCACGGATTATCCAGCAGCTCACCCCAATCCGTCAAGTAAACCTGCTCAATGATCGGTGAAGCCTCGAGCTCCGCTAGTGCTATGAGCTACAGCAAGTGTAGAGTGAATACGGGAAATCAATGTGTATTTAGCAGCATTATCGATCGACCCTAAACTAAAATGGTGATGAGGGTTGATATTTCGAAAGCTTACTTCTACATTTATCCATGATTAGTCCTTAAAGGCATAATTATAATCCATCAAGTACAGGTAGGAAAATCACCCAAATCAACAAGTAGTCAAAGAATCAGTTAATTGAAATAAGTACATTTCAATCAATACCTCAAGTAAGTCAACCAGTAAAGAATCAATAGAATGACCTGATATGCAAATGCAATGAAAAGGCCATCTATCTCCAGTATACAAAGGCTCCGTAATATAGAATACGTGACCCATAAGGGACTCACAAGGTTCATACACCACCCTGAACCATTTTGTATTTCAACACTTAGCCAATTCGGCTCTTATTACCTGTCCTTAGCCAATTCGGTTCTTATTATTTGCATCAATCAATCTGGAACCATTTTTCATTAGACATCACATCTGTATCCACAAGTGTAATATGCATAAGATACCATAAGAAATCATGAATATGGCATGCACATAATAAACAAGAAGACTATGAAGTAAAAGGCTCAATTTTAGCACTTTTTCATCCTTAAATGAGTATTTTGCAATGATGATAATACATAATCAACAAGCAAGACAAGAAAATAATATAAAAGAATCAAAAAAGATATTCACATCTTACATCACCATTCACATCAGTCGATATAAGCTATCAGCTAATGTCCACATGCTTTGGCGTTCAAACAAGGAAAGTAAATAGTTCAATACTAAATAATTTCCCAAATCATGGTACAGGTACCCAATACAAGTGTTGTCACCTCAAAAGTATGGAACCCCCTTTATTTACCAATTACTTCCTCTTTATTACTCAATTTACCAACAACATGCTTTAAATAGAGTCAAGTAAGGTCTCCAGTTGCCTATTTTGAAGTCCGAAGCTCACAACAAAGCTTTGCCCTTTTGTAAACCTTTCGAACTATCCCAGCCTATTCAAATATGAATTCTACATAAGCATATGAGTCTCAGAAATACTCATTTTTCTATATTAAATTTCTGAACCTAAAAAGGCAATTTAGATCCTCGAAGGGAAAACTGTAATTTCGCCGCAAAATCAGTTTACCCGTAACCCACAGAGCCTAAATCTCGAAAGTGCCTCAAATCAGACTTCAATTCGACTTCCAATTTGAAGAATTACATATTTTCAACTTAGGCCTTTGAAATCCCAATTTTCCAACCCATATCACAATTTCAATGATCATATCCAATTAGAATCTAAGACAGAATACTAAAAGGGAGGTTAGAATCTTATCCCCACGATGAATTTTGGAAAACCCTTAAAAATCTCTCAAAACTAAGGTCTCTAGCTCAAGAAATGAAATGAAATGTCTAAGTTTGAAATTGAGGATTTAACAATCTGCCCAGGTGCACCTTTTTATTCGCGAGCAGGGGCCGCAGCAGCGCGATCGCAGGACCCCATAACACAACCCTTTGCGATCGTGGCAGAAGGCATCGCGATCATGATGACCAAAGTCCAACACCTCGCGATCGCGTCCCTTTGCACGTGATTGCGATGAAGTAAACCATCAACCAGATTTTTCTAGTGTTTCCCAAACTTGGAATCAACAACCGAAACTCATTCGAGACATCCCAGACAAAAATCAAATATGCATTCCAACCATAAAACACGTCACGGGCCTGCTCGACCACTCAAAACACCCATACGGGGTCGTCTTGACTTGATGTTGACCGTAGTCAACTCCAATTCATCATAAAAGTTGGGTTTTCAACCAAGAGTCCAAAACACATCCGAGCTCCTCGGGATCCGTCCCGACTATCCACTGAAGTCTTAAATCACGTTTCAAGCCTAATGGAATGATCCAAACTCACATACGGGTTCGTTAACCCCATATGTTGACTTTGGTCAACTATCTCCATTTCTTAACTTAAGGATTTCCAAAATATCCTTTTTCTTCTTCAATACTACCCCGATTGCATTGGGAATCGTTCCACCCATTCCCGCAAGTCAAAAGCATCATATTAATGCTACGGGAAGAGTCTTTTAGAAAAAGGGACCAAGAACACAAAACGAGCTAACGGTTCTTTACAAGAATGAAGAGATGTAATTTATTTATGAAATATCTCATGATAGCGTATAAAAGTTTCGATAATATAGTGTAAGTTTAGAACATGCAAAAATGTATAGCACTATACCTCGGATGCCAAAAAGAAACAATCTACTATAAATCAATCCAATTTTTTCCCGAGGTGTGCGGTGTTTGGAAAATCTACGTATAATAAAAATTGACCTCTCCTTAAGTCCGGGCAAATTATACTTGTTCAAGTTGACGATGGTGATACAAGTCAGACTAAAAAAGATTGTTTGAATAGAACACTCTTTTTTAAACAAAATATCTAGAATCGACCAATGAAACAATTTTCTCGTAAACGCGAATAAATTTCCTAGTTAAATATAAAGAGGGAGAGAGAGGATTCTGAATAGAGTGAAAAAGAAAAAAATATATCAAATTTGGACGGTGAGTAGTAATGCGTCACAATCTGAGGTCACGATAAATGGACGGTAATCCAACGACTTTCCCACATTCTCTTTTTGTTTGTAAAGAAGAGCTATATTTTCCAAGTATTTCCCCACAAAGAACTTTTTTGTAAAGGGAAGTCAATTCAATAACCCTAAGCCAGGACAGAAAACAGTGTTTATCTTAACTACTCCATCCGTCACGAAATAAATGTCGTCTTACCTCATTTCCCGTCCATTAGAAATTAATAAATACAATACAACAACAACAACAATATACCCAGTTGAATCTCACAATGTGGGGTCTGAGAAGGGTAAAGTCTACGCAGACCTTATCGCCACCTTGGAAGGTAGGGAAAATTAATAAATACAATATATAGTTTATTAAATTATGCTTATTTCATAAAAATAAATGAATATAATATATAGTTTACTAAATTACGTCTATTTAATAAAAATAAATTGATTTTTCCTTCTTGAATACTGCGCATCTTATTAGTTACTTTGATATTGAAAAACACTCTTTAAATATTCCATCAATACCAAATTACTATGTGTCTTTTCAATCATCATTTTGATACACTTGGAATTCCAGATGAATACAAGAATTTTGACAGGCCAAAATTTTTACTTTCAACTAAAGATATTGTTGGAGCCAAAGTTCCATTTGAAGTTGACTCCTAAATGCCTAATAGCCTTGTCTTCTTTGGTTGAACTTAACTATGCTAGGTGTAAATACTCAGGTAATTTTTACGGTCCACGTAGATGTTTCTTCATGAATTGGTTAGTCATTATTAGTTGATTTATCTGTTTCTGATATTCTTATTTTGCTTTTTTACTGTTCTCAGTATCAATATATATTTTTATATTTGCTTACCCCAAATTGGGTAATCAATTGAATTTGTAAGTGGCATAGGATATGTGCTTTGTTCTTGACGTATGTAAATTAAAGGAAATAGAGATTAAAGAGGCTCTGTAATGAAGCGGCCAAAGATGTGGATCTTACGAGCAATGTATTATACGATTAACAATAATCCTGAAAGGAAACGGCTCGCGAGTAAAATGAAAGGAGAGCAAGTATATGAGATTCTTTTCTCACAAATGTTCTTGAAATGTAAGGAGCCAACCCCCTCAAAGGAGTGGGGGTGTCCTTATTTATAAGTGCAGCCTCCATGGGCTTCATACAATGTGAAATGAATAAAATAATACACACAAGGACAAATTAACCTGATTTAAGGATTTGATCGACGGCGCTGTCGACACACGACGGTTGCGGCCGACTCGTGGACAGACACCATCGACGCGCGCTCACATGCAACGGCTATACCGGACCAACGACCACCCGGCCAACGATTATACCGGCCCAACGGCCACGGACCGAAAGACGCCCTTGCTTCGGCCGGCATAAGCGCTCCTCCGCCGCCCTCCGAGCGCAAAGCGCTACTCCGGTCAGCTCGAATGTCATCGCGCGTTCCTCACTTCTCCCATCCGGTCATCACTTCACCGGTTTACGCTTATATCCGGTTTTCACCGTACACGTATAGCCCCTCACTCTTTCGTTATGCCGATCCGTCGGGGGTGACCCGGGAGTGAATAACCCAGAAACCCCGTGACTCGGCCGGCCGTTCTTATCTTTTAAATTTTGGCGAATGACCACGTAACGCCTCAACCGCCTTTTGCTCGTCCGCCACGTCCGCCCCTCATTAATGATAGGGACACGCGCGTCGTGCGATTGGTTACCCTCTGTAACCGTCCTTTTTCTCGCCATAAGGCCCATCACCCATTCCTTTGCCATTTTTCACGCTCTTTCTCTCTTCCTCGCTCCCCTTTTCTCTATATTCCTTTACACTCTCACAAATTGTTAACAACAGCTTGTATTCGACTTGTTGTTTGGAATCATCGACTCGAAATTAGTGCAAAGAGTCGCTTCTGCCACTTGCTTTGGTTCGAGTGCTTCGTCGTTTCGTTTCGTTGTTCTCCGAGTCACAAGTTTCTCCACTTCCTTTTTCACTTTCCAACTCTTCCCCTTTCGTATTTTCGATATGTTCAAATCTACTTCCCACGAAGTTCCACCGACGTCACCCCCCCGGGTCCGGCCCCGCATCACCCACAAAATCGAGCTCGCAGCCCTGACATCATTCCGGCCAAAATTCAATTTTAACAAAGATCTCGAGGTCGACAAAGCCGTCCTCGGTCTCGGACGGGGATACGACGCGAGGCGACACCCCCCATCGATTACCGAGAAAGGCTCGACGTAGTTCGGGCCGACCGTGGATGGGATACCCGCCCGTAAGGGTTTTTGCACCGGGCCGACGAACCGTCACCGATCACCGAAAGGGTTTTTGTTCGTATACACTTACCTCACCCTCAAAATCGATCCCCCGATCGATCCGGTCATCCTCGATATGTGCCGAACTCACGGCAGATTCTTCAGCGCATCGGTCCGATCGTTTGGAGGGTGTACGTGTCTCCGATTTTTAGCCAACAATGTCGAGAAGGGATTTACCGGGGCCATTTGACACGCTTGTACTCCCCGAGGTTTTCCGGGGCGGCGAATAAAACTTGTCAAAGGGCTCGAACCCGTTCTTCTCGAAGACGGACGAGGACCGGGATAGGGTTGGCAGAGAGGTATGTCCGAGTGAAAACCGAGGACATCATCCCCACCGACTATCTCCTTCCCGAGAAATGGAACAATAAGCGTAAGCTCGATTCTTCGGGCAATCGCCCTTATGCACTTAGTCATTTTTTATCCATTTTTCGATCTTGTTGACCATTGCCTTCTTCTGTTTCTCTCACACGCCAACGGACACGTCCTCCGTCATCCGCAGTGACTGAGTGAACGGGTTATCGCCCTCCTCCGCCGCATCCCTACGAGAACCGGACACGGGCCCGCACCCCGTCTCGTGTCGCTGGTAGCGTGTAACCGCCCGCAACACGTTTATACTTGCTTAGTGTTTCATCGCGTTCTTCACTATCCGTGGCCTCTTCGAATTCACCATCTCTCGCCATTATTTTCGCCCTTCGTGTTTGCCTGCGGCTCGGTGGCTCGAGGCTCTTAACCGGGAACCGCCCACCCTACCTCGTCGCCGTCCCGGTTTGACACGGCGGTTTCTTCCGTATCCTCGATGATGCCGCAAAGAAAGAGGTCCTCCGACAAGTGTGGACGACTCCAAAAAGGAAGAAGGCACGCAACATGTCTTGCTCCTGCCTTCAGGACAGAGAGCGAGCCCGACATCGCCATTCGAGGGTCGCCTCGTCCCCTCTCGTGGCCCCGATACCGGTGAGACGTGCCTCCGTCCAGCCCTTCCTTCTACCGGCCGGGCCCGTTGGTCCTCGCCTCCCCCAATCGTGTGCGGAAGAACATTTCTTCACCTGGGTCTCCTCTTTCTATTTATTGACCTTGTCGATATTTCGTGAAACTTTTTCCGAGGATACCCTTGCAGCGGAAAAGATCCGGAAAGTGCTGCTGTCGAGGTCAGTGAAAGCGTAGTGAGAACCGGATACCGAGGCCACCGTAGGTGCCCGTCCACCCGAGCCTCGCCGTGACTACCGAGCCTTCGTGCCTTCGCCGAGAACATCGAGGCCGCCCAAGTTCATCCACCCCACCAACGTGTCGATGATTTCTTGGAGACGTTCGGGGACTCCTCCGGCCCTTCAGAAGGCGGGGCCGGGCTTCGTCACCTCCTATTCCCCGGTCACTAGGCCGGCCAACCGAGCATCGAATCAAAAGCCGTGGACGCTATGAATGTTTTCTCACCGAGCGCGGAACCGTGAGGACCCGATCGCTGTTGGTCACTGGCCCCGAAGACTTTAGCTTTATCACGCCCGTGGGCGCTGCGAGCTATTTATGCCCTTGTCTCGCGATTTGACAAACGCAAGATGACCGGGGTCACGTGTTGCCTTATGAACGAGGGTATGCACGCGGGCAATCCCAAGTAAGACGAACCATCTCGTACATTCTATTTTTAATGCCATCCGTCTTTTCGCTAAGTCCTTTGGTTTGTCTTATCGTCCGCAGTGTATGCTGGTCAACGAGGCCTTCATCCGGTGCTCAACACGAGACAGACGACCTCCGGGCCAACCTTGATGCCTGTGTGGCCGAGACGGAGAAATATCAACACCTTCTCCAGCGTAAGGAGGAGTTGAGCCGGCGGCCGTGCTAGCCAATCTTCGCCCGAGCTGACGGGCGGCGCAGGGAGAACCGTCGTTTGGCAAGCGACCCGGCCGGGGCCATGACCGATTATAACCGGAGTTCCGAGGCCGAGACAAGATCGCTTCCTTAGCCGGGATAACACCCCACCCTCACGCGGTTGGGACGAGCTCGAGGCCACGCTTCTCCACCTTCGGGGAGCCGAACCTCTAGCGGGCCGATGCTACGAGCTTGTCCGAGCAGGAACCGGCAGCCCTCGAGTCCGAGGTCGCCTTGTTCAACGAGCGCAAGCAGAATTCTTGAGGAAAGAGCCGAGGAGCCGGCCCGGATATGCGAGGGTATTAGAGCCGAACCCGAGGGGGCGAACAAAGCCAATGACAGCCTTAAGGCCAAGTCGACGCGGCCAACCGTGTGAAAGATGACCTCGAAAGAAACCGGCTCACTCCGAAGCCAAACTAGCCAAGGCCGAAGCCGATTCGGAGGAAGCATGGAGAAGTGCGGAGGCGGCCGAGGCTCATACCGCTATTGTCGCCGAGTATGAGAAGTGGGAAATCTCGCGCCTCACCCTCGAGCAAGTCGGGCATGGCTCTCGAGAACCTTCCGCCCTCGATACCAAGCCCAGGGCGGGATGGACGAGAAGGGCCAACCGCGCTCTCGGGTCCGAGTCGATGACTCGAGCGGACCGAATCCGAGCATTCATCCTCCTCTAAAGCCATGCCGGATAGTGTAGAGCCATTATTTGGCATCTATCTTTTTATTCTTCATTTTCGTAGAACTTTCATTCTTCTTTTTCTCAATGTAAAGAACACCCGTTGTATATAAATGAAAAGTGTATCTTTCCGGCTTCTTCGTTTGTATGTTTGCCATTATTTTTTCTTGCGATTGTTGGTCCGTTTTCACGGTAAGGTGACTCGTGGTCACCGATTCATCATGCTTGTTCGGTTTTTACCCGACTCTTCGAGAGTTCTGCTATCTCCGACCCGAGAGCCGTTCTACTAGAGTCGACATTTTACTCCGCTTTGTTTTGGGCCGGTATCTTTTAGCCTTGGCTAATAAAGTGTCAGCCCCCGTTTGGGGGTCTTATCGAACATTTGGCCGGTAGCCTTTGCTATTTTGTAGAGTACAATTTAACAGGGAGTTGCTAACTTTGACAGCTTTTGACAACTTTATTTTTGTAAATCGTTTGTACGTACGAGAGTTTTGACTCTTTTCTTCTTTGCCGTAGCGAAGTAAAAATGGGACACGATTCATTATGATCGTTTGGTCCTTACATTGGAGGCTATGGCCGGTGGTCGGGCCTTATTTTGCCGTAGCAAATTTTGGTTGGGACACGATCTTCGTTTGGTCCTTGCATTGGAGGCTATGGCCGGTGGCGGCCTTATTTTGCCGTAGCAAATTTTGGATCTTCCCGTTCACTTTAATCGGTGTCGTCGCGGTGTGGGCACGGTCTCCCAAAGACCGATCCGAGCCTTAAGGCCGGGTGAGTGCTGTTATTTTACTCCGGGTGAGTGCTCGTTTTGCCCTTCATACTTGTTCAGTAACACGTTATACTTGTTGCCTCGTTAAAAACCTTGTCGGAAAACCCTCTTTGACAAACCGTACTAAGCGAAAAGAGTGCAACACGTGTTTTCGTGCCTAGATTCTATTTCCCATCCGTTCTCGACTTCCCCGCAAAAATGAGAAAGGTTAATGAGAGAATATAGCCCATACCTTAGCGTAGTATTTCTTTAGATGAGCCACGTTCCGAGCTTGTTGCGTAACGTTGCCGTCCATTGATTGCAATCTGATGCGATCCTTTGCCCGTTATGCCGGACACCTTGTGGGGCCTTCCCTGCCGGGACCCGAACCCCTCGTTGGGGTTTTTGGTGTGCAAGGTGACCTTTCGAAGCACCAAGTCCCCCGCTCGGGAAACGCCGGAGGCCGGATCTCCGGTTGTAGTACCTTTCCATTCTTTGTTTTTGGGCCGCTATGCGAATAGACGCGCATTCGCGTAGTTCATCCGCGAGGTCGAGTTTCACGGCCATGGCTTCATCGTTTGCCTCCCTGGAGTACCTCGAAACGGGAGAGTCGGTTCACCGACTTCTACGGGGATAAGAGCTTCGGCCCCGTATACCAATGAGAACGGAGTTTCTCCGGTGCTCGATTTGGATGTGGTCCTGTAAGCCCACAGCACCTCCGGTAATACGTCTCTCCAACGGTGCTTCGACGCTTCAAGCCTCTTCCTTAGACTTTGGATTATTGTTTTATTCGTGGATTCCGCCTGTCCGTTCGCGCATGGGTGATACGGGGTCGATACAATTTTCTTGATCTTCAATCCTTCGAGGAACTGTTGACCTTGCTGCCCACGAACTGAGGGCCGTTATCACAAGTTATCTCGGCGGGGATGCCGAAACGGCAGACGATGTGATCCCATATGAAGTCGATCACTTCCTTCTCTCTTATTTTTTCGAAGGCCTGTGCTTCAACCCATTTAGAAAAATAGTCAGTCATAAACAGAATGAAACGGGCCTTACCTGGCGCTTGGGGTAGCGGGCCCACGATGTCCATTCCCCACTTCATGGCGGCCGTGGAGATCACCGAGCGCAAGTAGCTCCCCGGGCCGATGGATCATCGGGGCATGCTTCTGACAGCCCTCACATTTTCGGACAAAGCTTTTTGCGTCCTCGTCCATTCGATTCCAGTAATAGCCGGCCCTGACTAATTTTCGAACCAAAGCTTCTGAACCGGAGTGGTTGCCGCAGGTTCCCTCGTGTATCTCTCTTATCACGTACTCCGTTTCGCCCGGTCCCAGACATTTGGCCAGGGGTCCGAGGAAGGAGCGTCGATACAATTGGCCGTCCACTAAGCAAAAACGGGCGGCCTTGGTCCGTAGTGATCGCGATTCCTTCGGGTCATTCGGGAGCTTCCCGTCACGTAAGTAGTCGACGTACTTGTTACGCCAGTCCCAGGTCGGCTCATCGTGCATATTTCGACCTCGCCGGTCTCTGGCCGTGTTCGTCAAGTGCACCGTCGACCCGAGGTTGATCTCTTCCTCATTAACCGATGATCCTAGATTTGCCAAGGCGTCGGCCCTCGCTCGTTCGTTCCCTCGGTATGTGCGTACGGTCCATTCTCCAAATCGTGGAGTACCACCTGGGCTTTCTCGAGGTACCTTTGCATCCGTTCGTCCCTAACCTCGAAAACACCATTCACCTGATTTGCGATCAAGAGCGAGTCGCATCGAGCCTCGATAAGTTCGGCTCCCATGCCTCGAGCCAGCTCCAAACCTGCAATCATAGCCTCATACTCGGCTTATTGTTAGTTAATTTAACGGGTTCTAATCGACTGTCGGATGATATCTCCGGCTGGGCTTTTGAGGACGATTCCCAGCCCGGAACCTTTAAGGTTCGAGGCCCCGTCCGTATGTAGAGTCCAAATGCCCGTGATATTTCCCGAGGTCAGTAGGAGTTCCTTCTCGACCTCGGGGACCAAAGCTGGGGCAAAGTCGGCTACGAAGTCGGCCAAGACTTGGGATTTGACGGCCGTTGGGTTTATACTCGATGTCGTAGCCGCTAATTTCTACGGCCCATTTTGCTAACCTACCAGACAGCTCTGGTTTATGCATGATATTTTTCAAAGGGTAAGTGGTCACAACACGTATAGGGTGGCATTGAAAATAGGGTTTGAGTTTTCTGGAGGCGCTTACCAATGCTAACGCCAATTTTTCCAAATGAGGGTACCGGCTTCTCGCATCCCCAAAGTTCTACTTACATAATAGACAGGGAATTGCGTACCTGATTCCTCCCGGACCAAAACGCCACTTACCGCTACTCCGGAGACAGCTAGGTAGAGGAAAAGCGGCTCGTCGGCCTTCGGTGTGTGCAGCAACGGGGGGGTCAAATACCTCTTCGCTTGTAGAGCCTCTTGACACTCCGGTGTCCATACGAAGTCGTTCTTCTTTCGGAGCAAAGAGAAGAAACGGTGGCACTTGTCGGAGGACCTTGATATGAAGCGACTCAGTGCCGCTATTCTCCCGGTAAGCCTTTGTACCCCTTTTATGTTGTTCACGACCTCGATGTCCTCGATGGCTTTGATTTTGTCCGGGTTGATTTCGATTCCCCGGTTTGACACCATGAAGCCCAAAAACCTGCCAGACCTCACTCCGAAGGCGCACTTCTCCGGGTTAAGCTTCATGTTGTATCTGCGGAGCACATCGAAGGTTTCCTGCAAATGCTTTAAATGGTCCTCTGTTTTTCCGGACTTAACAACCATATCGTCAATATAAACTTCCATCGTTTTCCCTACGTTGTTCGAACATTTCGTTAACTAGGCGTTGGTAAGTTGCACCGGCATTTTTTAGTCCGAAAGGCATGACGTTGTAACGATAGTCCCGTATCGGGTTACGAAGGACGTTTTCTCTTGATCCTCCGGTGCATCCGGATTTGGTTATACCGGAGTAAGCGTCGAGAAAACTTAACATTTCATGTCCGGCCGAGCATCGATCATTCTATCGATGTGCGGCAACGGAATGAATCCTTCGGCACGCCTTGTTTAAATCTTTATAATCGACACACATCCGAAATTTATTACCTTTTTTGGGTACCACCACCACATTAGCCACCAATCCGGTATTTCACCTCCCGGATAGAACCAATATTTAAAAGCTTTGTTACCTCGTCCTTGATGAAGGCATGCTTCGACTCCGACACGGGCCTCCTTTTTCTCGCTTTCACCGGGAGAACTTACCGTCAAGTCGAGCTTGTGTGAAGCTACTTCGGTGATATACCGTCATGTCTATATGTGACCATGCAAAGCAATCGGCGTTAGCTCGAAGAAATTCATTAACTTGCGCGCCCTCGAGCTCCGGGTAAGCCCCGTGCCCGTGTATACCTTCCTCGTCCGGTAGGAACTCGAACGTGATGATCTCGCTCCAGGCTTCTTCATGGTCGACTTGGTTGCGTCCGAGTCATCGGTGTGACAAAAGATCGGGCATCCCGAAGTCATCCTCTCCGTACTCCGGTCCTCCCCGATATTCTTTGATTGCTATTGGGGGCGTCCGGTCGAACCCTCTTCCCCGGGACGGCTCCTCGGGCGGTGCCGATTCTTCTACGGCCGAACATCTCCTTTGCTTTGCGGGTTGCTCACCGCGGACGGTTTCACTCCCTCAAGGTGGGGAATTTCGGCATTTGATGCAATGTTGAAGGCACCGCCTCATGCTATGTATCCAAGGTCCGCCCAATGCATTGTACTTCACGTCCCCTTCGATCACGTAGAACGAGGTTTGTTGAATGGTGGCCTCGATGCTCACGGGCGGGCCGAGATCTCCCCTTTTTGTGGTTTCGCTCGCCATGTTGAACCCGCCGAGTATCCGGGTTGCCGGTACGATTCGATCGAGCAGCCTGGCGTTCGATCACTCTCCATCGAATTATGTTAGCCGAGCTACCTGGATCAATCAAGATACGTTTAACCATAGTTTTAAAGATAAGTACAGAAATTACCAATGCGTCATTGTGTGGTTGAATGACGCCCTCTTCGTCCGCGTCGTCGAAGGAGATGGAAGCTCCGGATAAATGGTCTCGGGTTCGCTTTTCCCGAACGATGGAAATCTTAGTCCGTTTCATTACCGGGCATCTAGGGGTGTCACTCCCCCGACTATCATGTTGATCACATGCGGGTGTTCGACCGGCTCGATCCTTCGATGAACTTCTTTTCCTTGTAATGGCTTTTGGCTCGTTCGCTCAATAAATCTCGGAGGTGGCCGTTTTTCAACAACCGGGCCACCTCTTCTCTCAATTGGCGGCAATCCTCAGTTTTGTGACCGTGGGTTCCGTGATATTCACAAACCATGCTCGGGTCCCGTTGTCCCGGATCTGTCCTTAACGGCTTTGGCCACCGAACATCCGAAACACGACCGACGGCCGAGACAAGATCCGAGGTACTGACGTTGAAGTTGTATTCCGAAATCCTCGGAGGACCTTTATTGCTGGCTGAACTCCCGGTTTCGCTCCTGAACGAGGGCCCCCGGTTATTCAGCGGGCGCGTGTCCATTCTGCTACCCCGACCGGAGGGGTGGCTCGGGCCTCCCCGATTTTCCGTTTTGAAATTTGATCGCTCCGGGTGCGGTATGGCGAAACCTTTCTTTAGCCGATTCGGATTTTGCTTCGTAACCTTTCTCGGTTTCTCGAAGCTTCCGTTCATCTTTGACTTTCTTCGGAGAGAGCTCGAGCTGGTCATCCTCTACCCGAATCTTCGATTCATATCGATTGTGGACATCGGCCCATGTTACGGCCTCGTATTCTAGCAAGTTTTCCTTCAATTTGGCCGAGGCAACCGAACTTAGCATATTGAGCCCTTTCGTGAAAGCCCGCGGCCCATTCTTTCCGGCACCGGGGTAATTCCATCCGTTCCCTTCGGAACCGGAGACAAACTCCCTCGGTAACTCGTCGTCCCTTTGTGTAATCCGGAAGATGTCGGCCTTACGGCTCGCACCTTGATGGCACGGCGTGCGCCTTCACGAAAGGCGTCGACCGCATTTCGAACGAAGTGATCGAGTGTTCGGGTAAATGGTCGTACCATGTCAACGCTCCCTTTGACAGAGTTTCCCCAAACTTTTTCAGCAGTACCGATTCAATTTCGTCTTCTTCCATATCATTGCCCTTTATGGCGCAGGCATATGAGGTCACGTGCTCGTGTGGGTCGGTTGTGCCGTCGTATTTCTGGATGTCGGGCATTCTGAACCTTTTCGGGATCAGTTTCGGGGCTGCACTCGGTGGAAAAGGCCTTTGGATGTATCTTTTCGAATTCGGCCCCTTCGGAAAGCGGGCCCCATTATCCGATCCACCCGAGAGTTATACGTCTCAACCTTCTTCTCGGTCGAATCCACCCGTTTTGCCAAAGTCTCAAGCATTTTTAGGACCTCGGTGGAAGAACGGTAACCCGAACCGTCGCTTCTCGACCACCCGCTGTTCGTTTCTTCCGCTTTCCACTATACCCTTTGCCTTTTCCGCCCAACTTCCCCTCGTCCGCCTTGTAACCGGCAATCGCCATTCCTTGCTCGGCACCGTCGTTCTTTGTTCCCGCAACATCTCGAAAATCGACGCAAATTAATGCCGTCGTTCGGTGACTCCCTTCCTTCCCTTGGGTCCGAGACAATGTAACGGAGTTATGAGTTCTTAGGGGATCCGTGGCCGGAAGGCGCATTCTCCGATCCACGGTGTTTTGCGGTCGAGCCCTCCCTCGAGTCAACGGGGTTCGGGTCGGCGGGGTTCGGCGCAGCCCCCGGTGCTCGCTGCCCTCATTTTCTGCTACAATTTCGGTGTTGTTAACGTGACCGGATTGCCCGACGTCAGCCATAGATTCGTTTTTTGACGAGACGAACGAGGGGTCACGGTTTAAATGAGTTTGATAAGAATCAAGACTAAGAACTATTATCCTAGCCCCACGGTGGGCGCCAAACTGTTTACCCCGAAATTGGGTAATCAATTGAATTTGTAAGTGGGTATAGGATATGTGCTTTGTTCTTGACGTATGTAAATTAAAGGAAATAGAGATTAGGAGGCTCTCCAATGAAGCGGCCAAAGATGTGGATCTTTATGAGCAATGTATTATACGATTAACAATAATCCTTGAAAGGAAAACGGCCTTGGCCGAGTAAATGAAAGGGAGAGCAAGTATATGAGATTCTTTTCTTACAAATGTTCTTGAAATGTAAAGGAGCCAACCCCCTCAAAGGAGGGGGGTGTCCCCTATTTATAGTGCAGCCTCCATGGGCTTCATACAATGTGAAATGAATAAAATAATAATAACAAGGACAGCTCTGAACGGATTTGGTGGGATTTGACTGACGGCGCCGTCTGACACACGCATGGTTGGTAGGCGACCGTGACAGGACACTACTGACGCGCAGCTCACATGCAACGGCTATACCGGACCAACGACCACCCGGGCCAACGATTATACCGGCCCAACGGCCATACGGGACCGAAAGACGCCCTTGCTCAGCTCTGGCATAAGCGCTCCTCCGGCTCAGCTCCGGTACAAGCGCTACTCCGGTTCAGCTCGAATGTCATCAGGCGCGTTCCTCACTTCTCCCATCCGGTCATCACTTCACCGGTTTACGCTATATCCGGTTTTCACCGTACACAATATTTAAATACAAATTAATTTTATACTTTCCATTTTATCCTTAGCAACATATTTTTATTGGTCAAAAGGCTAGTTCAATCACTCTGAGGAAGCACTATAACTTGAATCAGTATCTTAAATAGGGCAACAAATGTTATGACAGATTTAAGTCCACAAGCTTCAAAAGTTTCTCTTTTTTAACTATTTGTCCAATCAAATATTGCCATATAAAATGAAGTCGGCGACGTATTAAATTTAATGTTCTATGCAAAACTGAGTGAAAATATTTGCACGGTCATGTTACTTCTGCTGAGAATTAATTGACAAGTTGATTAAGTATGGTTATTAATCATCATACATCAAAATCCATTGGCATATATTATTGAAAAAAATATTATACTCCTTCCGTCTCAAAATATTTGTCGCATTTTTCATTTACACGGCATTTATAAAGGTATTATTTTGACTATGTTACCCTCTTAAAGTATTTTATCATGTTCTCTCTGCTCAACAAATATTTACTCCATTAATGACGAAACCTCTTAAATGTTGGTATGTGAACTCACAAAATCAGCCCATTAATGCAATTAATACAAGGATAAAATGAGAAATAGCTACTTAATTTTATTTTGGGTAAAATGACAAAAATTTTGAGACAAATATTTTGAGACGGAGGGAGTACTATATATCAAGTGGGTCAAGAATTCTCTAGTCTACTAGTACTACAAAGGTTCAAATCCAGTAAAGTGTTTTTCCTTATCTTCAAAACACAGGTCTCTGACTATTATTACTCCCATATGTTAAATATTCCCATCCAGAGGCAGATCCAGAATTTGGAGGTTTCGGGTGCCACTGTGCTGTAAATGTAGATGTATCGTAATTTACACAGTCCAATTAATAGAGTAATTAAACGCTTGATCAGTTTTATCAATTTTGGATTGCAAATTGGGCAATTTGTTTCGGTTTACGTCAAAAAATATTATATAGAAAACATTACACTCATATAGGTACATCAACTCAAGCTTAATTACAAGCATGATTACTAATATATCATAATTATTTTTTTAATTAGCGTGAACCAAGACTAAGCATACCCTTTTCTGTTGTATTTTGTTAAACCGTTTAAATAAAATAAAATAACTTGTAAAATTAAAGATAAGAAACAATGACGGAAGAGAGCAGCAGGGAAAAAGTTATTAAAATTTGACAAAGAGAGATGAGAAGATTCGGGAGAAGAGAAAGAGTTTTTATGAAAGAAGAAAACTATTTATAAAGAAGTGTAGCAGCAGGGGTTCAAACATGCGCCTCTGCAGTGGAAAATCTGGCGCCTAACCATTGGCACCATAGCCTTCATTGTTATTCTAGCTGGCACTATGATCTTTTATAATATATCTTACACATATATACATACATAACATAGTATCAACCAAGGCGTGGGGGTGGCGTGGCACTCCCAAGCCACTACATAGATCCGCCCCTGTTCCCATCTATATATGTTTCTCTTTCTTTAAAAGTAATGGAGGTTGATTTCTCCACGAAGTCTACTATATATTCATCCCACTAGTTCTTGGAACAAGCCTATAGGTCATCTTAATAATACTTCCGGAAAAACATTATATATATAAATTTACTAAGAGCCTATTTAGCCTAATGGTTTTGAGGACAAATTAGAGAAAAAACACTTTTTTGAAATATTTGAGGTGTTTGGTCAATTAGTAAAACTGCTTTTAAGTAGAAGCAGAAGCAGTTTTTCCGTCGTTGAAGAGAAACAGAAGTAGAAAATTAATTTTTTCAATACAAAAATATCCCTACCGTAAATACATATTACCAAGTATATCCCTCATTACTCCACTAATTTTTAATTAATAATTTTTTTTATTTTATTTTACGTAGTGTAATGTTAGCTTTCACGTATGTGATAGACTTCTATAATTTGTGGAATGATTTTGACTTTTATTTTGGTTGTAGATTTTTTTGATTTATATATGCATTATATTAATTGATAATTTTAACATGTACTTTTAAATTTTAATTAAATAAAAGTAAAAACTTAATTAAAATCTTTCATAACAAATATTGAAAATAATTTCTCTTTTTAATATAATCTTGATAGTAAATGTTCAGTGATAATTGTCCTTTTTTGTAATTTCACACTCAAAAGCACTTTTTTAAGAAGATTAGTCAAACACAATCTACTTATAAAAAGCAGTCAAAATCACTTTTCAAATGAATTAGCCAAACAAAAACCGCTTGTCACGACCCAACCCGCCATGACTGGCTCCCAGCTAAATCCTAGTGGGCGAACGAACACACAAGATCTCTATTCATTCAAGTCTGATTTTATATTAAACAAGTCAAATGATTACACTCATTCATGCATCAAATAAAGGCGGGTAAGTCATGCCATAAAATATTAAAACAAGTGCGGAAGTCTAACTATTACAAATTCCCCAAAATCCAAAAGTCATCGTACAGGACTCTAGGCCAAAACACGTCTAAGAACTGAAATCTATCTAATAAATATCCATAATGTCCAGAATAAGAAAAGACATCATAAGTAGAAGATCTTCGGGCGGCCTGGCATGAGAAGGAGCTCACCCCAAAATCTATTAGCAAATATCCTCCACGCTAGATGTGAGGATGAGTAGCGGTCTCTATATCAAAATCTGCACTCAAAGAATGCAGCAAGGTAGTATCAGTACAAACACTATGTACCGGTAAGCATCATAGGCCGACTAAGATTAGTATCATGCATATCTTATGAAATCACTAAAATAAACAAGCCAGTCAATCATACACGAATATCAATGCATCACAACAAGTCAACCACGGACAATCACAACAAATCACCAAATTGTCAAGAATCACAAACACATCAAACACAACGGAGATAAAAGTACACTCTACCCCCACTCGTTGTATACACATGCTATCTGATGTCATACTCGTTCTGGAACACTTCTCGTACCCGAGCACAACCTCTGCTCCGGGACGAACCTCGAACGCGGGATATAACAATAAACCTCTCATTTTCGGAACTAACCTCAGACCACGAGCCCATAATCTAGGCCACATATGTGCCTTGTCATACCTTTCATACCTTTTACAGAACAATGTTTCTTACCTTCTCAATATCCATATTTACCTCATCATTTCATGTCACAATACCCTCGAGAAGACTATATTAACTTCTCCTCACAATACAACCACTACAGATTAAATCACATAGGAATAATGGCATGAAGCCTACACAACATTCAATCACAGCATATAGGAGCTCAACCATACAATATCATGTAATGAATACTAGACATGCTTTCTTCTAATGAAATCACAAACATACATTCAACTAACCAAAGTCTAACTCAAGTAAACCGTAACCTACCTCAAAGCCGAGCTGGAACAATGCAAGTCCCTCTGCTATAGCCTTTCCTTTCCTTAAAGCCTCAGAATGCTCAAAGTCTAGAAATAGAGGGCTCAATGAGTCATAACACACAATCAAGGGTTGGATGATTTTCTAGGTGATAAACAACCTATTTAGACCCTTAGTAATCATTAATTATCAATTCATAACAACATTCTATCAATATTCCCTTACACGCAGTTTTCCATGGCAAAGACACCACTTTTATAGAACCCTAGGTCTCCAATCACTTAGTTTATGTCTCTAAATGTTCAATTTATGACGATAGCAACTAACAACGCATTTAGATGATAACTAAGTGATAATAACCATAACCCATCAAGTTTAGAAGTTTCATTAATATTCTAGGGTTTCTAATTCAATTTCACCATTAAAGACCCATGGGGATGATTGAATAATGAAAGGAAAGGAATGATAGAATGTAAGCAATGGAGCTTACCCACGCAAGATTGTCTTGCCAGCTTGAAAATTCTCTCTAAGTGTTTGTTGGGACGTGTGTTGGGGTGTTATGAATGAGAAAATAAAACTAAGGCATTTAGAACCGGATTACGCCTCCCGTCGACATTGCGGTACAGCATCGCTACGTCGGCTACGGCGGTCCGCTATAGCGGTCCCCAACTTTCTCGCCTGACTGTTATGGCGGTGGGTTCACCGCTATAGCGGTACTGCCATAGCGGTCCACCTTCCGCCACAGCGGCCACCAAAGAAATGGTTGGCCGCTAGAAGCGGTCGAAGCACCACTATAGTGGTACCGCCGCAGCGGTAATCCCACCGCTGTAGCGGTCCAATTTGGGCAGTGAGGTCGGTTTCTGTCCAGTTTTTCCCCCTATCACCCCACATTTCATCCAAGGCCTTAAAACACAATACGAAACATGCATACATACAAAAAGACGCCCTACGAATCCACCCGCAGCCTCGGAATTCCCAATGGAGTCCTAAATTTCCATAACGACCGGAATGGTCGTTACACCGCTTCCTACCCAAAGTACTTTTTTTAAAAAACACTTTTGAAAGAGGAAAATTTGCAACCCATAACTACCTCTAAGATTTATTTATTAATAATAGCTACCTTTTTTTTTATTTAAGTTTGGTAGCTTAAATTATTTTCAAAATTACCAGTTGTAACTGGTATGCAACTCCTCTATATTTCCCCTAAATATACGGCCCATGTATCCCAATAACCCCCAATCTCTTCTCTTTTCAAATTAATTTCTCTCCCACCTTCAATATATCAACCGTATTATACGCCCATTATCTATCATCATTGTTAGCAACATTCCATCTTCCTTAATCATTACCCACAGAGCATAGGTAACTGATTTTGGTAATTTTTTAGTTTATTTTTTTTGTTGTATTTCTCTATATTTGTTCTTAAATTTCATCATCTTCTCTTTTTCTTTTCATTCAATTTTTTTTTAATTCTATCTCAGCCATTGTTAAAGTGTTTACGACAAGATCTAATTCTCAATTTTAATGGCGGAAAGAGATACTTCAAGTAGGAATACTCGAGGTAGTCGTGATGTTTATGATGGTCCTAGTTTCTCTTTGGGATTTTCACAACAACAACATGCAATTGCAGACGAATCTGCTAAAATTGTTGAGAAACGAAGCAAGAAGATTCATGACCCATCAAAGATGCATTAACTTCAACGAACTGAAGTTGCAAAACGGAGCAAGCCAAAGATGATGTACCAGTGAAAAAAGGTTCTAAAGTTGCTCAACGAAAGAAGAAAAAAGTAACCAAGCCTTCTTCTAATGTTAAGGTTAAAAAGGTTGTTAAAGATGTAGATCTGGAAGAGGATAAACAGGTATTGATGATTTTTTTTGATTTTGTTGTTTTGTATTTCACTATATTTCTGTATATTTGAACATATTTTTATGTGCAATTCATTGTATATTTAAAAAAAAAGTTATGTGCATTTCACTGTGTGTGTGTGTGTGTGTCTATATATATATATATATATATATATATATATATATATATATATATATATATATATATATATATATATAACTGTGGTTGTTGTTTTGTAGCTAACTGTATTTCATTGTATTTCTATATATTTCACAAGTATATATGTTTAATATTGTGTATATTTTATTGTATTTATGTATTTTAAAAGCTGTGTTAGTTGTTTTAGCAATTTTTTGTGTGTATCTTTTTGTTGTATATTCAGGGGGGTATCAAATTGTTTTCAGATGTCTATTTTTTATACAATTGGCTCTATCTAAAGTTAGTGTTGCCTTTTTATTTTAGGAAACAAAATTTTATGTTAAGAGTCATCCTGAAGAGGTTCCATCAATGCAACAGTGCACGAATATCGAAGTGTCCAAAGATCTCAGGAGTAAGCTAACTGTTCCATTGTAGAAATGTTTTCCAAGACCATATTTTGAAAATTCCTCGGAATGCAGCACCTGGAGGTACAAGCACAGATTTTTAGGTGCTTCATGGTAAGAGAGCTCACGGAAAGTACTTTTGATTGCTTTACAATTAAGATAAATGGTGCCGTATTGCGATTTACCATGAGAGAATTTTCCCTTATGAGCAAGCTAAATTTTTTAGCCAATGAAGGTCAATTTACATACGATGAGGAAAAACCGAATAGGATTATGGACAATTATTTTGGATGAACTAGGAATAAAGTAAAAAGATTAGAGTTGATTGATTGCTTTAAGAATAAGAGTTGGGGAGATAATGATGAGGACGCTGTTAAGATTGCAATTCTGTACTTTATAAATACATACATCTTTTGCGGTGAGCCAAGGAAAACGAATATACCAAGGGTTCATTTTGAAGTGGTTGAGGATGGAAGATATGTAGATTATCCATGGGGCAAAGAAGCTTTTCACGAGTTGATCAGAAGCATCAGCAAGAAGTATTCCAACACAACACGGTATTACAGGATTCATGGGATGCCACTTGCTATGCAAGTTTGGCTTTATGAGTGTTGTTCAAGAGTTCCATCATATCTTGTTGTTAAATCCAAAAATTCCATTCTAAGAATGTTGAATTGGAGGTCCATTGACAGCCAAAATACACATTTTTAGAGATGACAAAGAGCCGGTAATATTCGACCACTAACTTATTTTTTTGTTTTTCATAGCATGTATTTACAATTATGTCTTACTGATTTTATTTGTATTTCACTTATCTTTTTGTCATATTTGTGCTTTCTGGTGGTTCTTTTCTGATTTTTTATATTTCATTATATTTCTCTGTATTTCTTTTTTCATAATGTAACTTTTCTTTTTTTGTGTATTTCATAATATTTCTCTGTACTTCCTTTTTCATAATGTAAGTGTGACTAGTTTTATAACAAACTTATTAAATCTATTATTTGTTTCTTCCACAGAGTACCTTTGCAAATACAATCCCCACTAGCAGTGAGTTGGAGAGTCTCCAATTGCCTGATGTGGTTGTCTGTGGAGATACAGTAGACACAAATGTCTTAGTTGATGCCCATGAAGGTACCCACCTCACAGATATGCCAGTGGATGAGTATGAAGATTTTAGTACTACTCCACCCCACCTTGCTAAGGGTAAACAACAACAACGGACGAGTCAGACAGATTCTCCACCTTCAAAGAAACGCAGACAGCTTCCCGTTTCAGCTTCCCCATCAAAGAAACAACAAATCCATACCAAACCACTCACAACTTCAAAGAATATTCCAAAGGGTCGAAAGGTTGTTCAGAAGCCTGTTTTATAGAAGTCTGCTTCACCAACGTCGAATGAACAGATGAATCGACCCCCAAACCCCCCAAGCCAACGTGATGTCCCTATTGCCCCTATGAAAGATGAACTTCAATTGATTAGGAAAGATTTTCAAGATTTTAAGAAATCTGTAAGTGATTTGGTTACGTAACAAAAATCTTCTTATGTATTTAATATACTGTTTGTTAACAAATTAACTTACTCTTTTTGTTCAACTATTAGGTCTTTAGAGAGTTCAAAAATATTTGCACTGAGTTCACCAATCTTAACACTTTCATGGATGACAACTTCAAGAAGGTATTTGAAGCAATCAAGGGAACAATTCTGTGGAGAAGGTAATAACCAATGTGTGAAATGGGAATTGAACAAACATTTTAGAACCTTATCGCGAAATACAATTACTATTAATTCATTTTTTTAATGTGAAGTTGTCGATAGTGAAGCGTCGTTACATCAAACTAATGGTGGGCTACAATCATCGCCTGAAGAAAACTTACGTCATGATTCTACCATTTAAACATCTCCGCCAAAACATGATGATGAGTCAAACAAGGTAAAATGGTTTTGTTAGGTGAAAACTATCTTTAAAATTATGTTCCTGTGCATTCTCTTCACAAAAAAGTATATGGCTGCTATGTTCCAGTGTATTTATGTTTTTAAAGTTTTGTTTTCCTGTGTATTTCTATTTTACAAACTTTGTATTTCTTGTGTTTTGTTTGTATTTCACTGATAAACTTTCTCTATTTTTTTGTATTTCTATCCCACAATATCAGTTGAAACCTGACATATTCAGTTAATAGTTTTATATTCCTGTGTATCTATTTATTTTCCAACCTTATATTTCTGTTATAATTTTGTTTAAAATTGTGATTTTTTTTAATTTCCATGGGTGTTTACATAGTGAGGTTTTGGATATTGGAGTGACCGGCGGCAATTAGTGGAGATACACTTAAAGCTTCAACTGAAGAGATTAATCAAGTTGACGGAGTATCTTTCAACTCCATAGAGGTAAATTTTCATTCATCATTATATATCTTTCAAGATACTGCTATATTTACCCTATATAAAATCTTTTTTTTTTTTTCAGGAAATGGTCACAGAGATGCTTGTTGAATAGCCTCTTGAAATTTGTGATCCACGAGATGATGCTGGAATACATGTCGGGGACATCACTGATCATTCAAGTTTAGAGACCCCACCCAACCCAGTCGATGACACCATAACTAAGTCTCAATGATTGATTCCTGACGTAATATTACCAAGTCAAATAGCTACCATAGGAATCTCTGGGTTTCATCAAACAGGTGATAAAGGATTTGTTATACCAATAAGGTCTGTTGACAAAGGAATCCGAGAGCCAGTGATTAATGTGGAAGTAGTAATTGCTCAACTAGATGTTGGTCCAACGAGGATAGTGAAACCTAGTAAATACTTCAATTCACCTTACATGACCAATTACGGCTCTGTAGAAGATTCTGCTAAAGATCCCCCACCTTGTATTTTTTAAAAGAAGCATCCATTTATTGAAGATCCAATCAATGGCCCACGAAATACTTCTCTTGTTCAACAATATTGGAATTGGCTCAAGAAGGATCTGCTTCTCAGGTATGATAAAAAGTAAGTGAACGTATTTACTTTTTTAATTTACATATTCATTTAGCAAAGTAAACTGTTTACATTGAAATAGTTGATTGTTGATATTTATAAAGGACAATGAAAGCCATTCCAAAAAGAATAATGAAGCGTTGGATCCTGAGGATAGCAACTTTTGCTTCAATTTTGGTGTTTTACATGTTGATGACAAAAACCAGTTCTATCTCTTATCGATGAATGACCAGTCTTGGAATGATGAGGTGCTATATTTCCCTTTTGTTTTAATTCCTTAACTCTACAGTTGTCTATCTATCTGTATTTATAGCATATTTCTCTATATTTCTTCTTTGTTTTTCTATCCCATAATATCAGTTGTCTATCTGTTTTTACAGCATATTTCTCTATTACACTTTTTTGTATTTCTATCTCACAATATCTATATGTAAATTAAGTTAATGATATCATTTAACTTATTTCATTTTTTCACCAACATATTGATGTCATTTTTTACTACTTGCGGAAGAAAGGCAAGTACGACAAGGATAACAGGTACAACTTCACAACTATTAACTGTATATTCTTCTCCAAAATTGACAAAATTCACCGTGATTTTGTAAATCCGGAGGGTACCAATAGTGTTGCCAATTTGGAGAATGAAATATGCAAGTACATTAATGGATATAGGCTGCTGGCTAATGTGCCATGGTATACATTTGATTGTGTATTCATCCCTGTCAACATCAAAGAGGAAAATCACTGGATCTTGGTTGTAGTGCCATTCACTGACAGGTCTTTCTATTTATTTTTTTGAATTCATTATACAACCCGTTAACCGAGTTGATGTACTATTCTTTTACATGCAGGCATCTATACATCTACAACTTATACAGAGCTGCAGGTCATGATGTTGTTGTTAGAAGAGAAATACACAAGCTAGCTACCCTTTTGCCACATCATCTGCATCTATCTGGGTTTTACGAGAAAAAAAGGCATGGATTGGATTAACCACACATCATACACGGGAAAACAACAGACTGATGACTTTGATGTCATGTATGTGAACGATCTGCCACAACAAACCTCTGGGAGCATGTATGTATTTTTCAATCATATTTCCATTTTTTTTTTCAAATTTCTCAACAAATAATGAATTTTTTTCATTTTTCAGGGATTGTGGTGTGTATGTGGTAGCATTTGCTGAATTACTACGTAATAGATACGGTGCATTACTATGGGAATACGCATGGCAAAAGGCTTATTTGAATGCTTTCAGTGATAATGAACTACTGTCAAGACCGGTTAGGCTTGCCATAGATTACAATGCAGTTGACACAGTAGTTGTTAATTAGTCCATTAGATTTTAATGTTGAATTGTTATTCATAGTATTGTTTGTTGACAAATTTGTATATTTTGGTCTGTTGTTTTGTTAAGAATTGACAAATTGTAGTGTTTTTTCATCAATGACATAACTAATTTCTATTACGTATTTCTTGTGTTTTTTAATTTATAGTTTAATGAAACAAATAAATGCATTCCAATGTATGTACACTTTTTGTATTTCTAATTTTATGAAACCATTTCTGATATATTTC
The DNA here is from genome assembly GCF_029784015.1 of Lycium ferocissimum. Taxonomy (NCBI): domain Eukaryota; kingdom Viridiplantae; phylum Streptophyta; class Magnoliopsida; order Solanales; family Solanaceae; genus Lycium; species Lycium ferocissimum. The sequence continues at coordinate 57,686,395 of NC_081353.1, read as the reverse complement.
GTTGTATTCTGTGTATGATATATTTCATTCTATTCTATGTATATACGCATACTGCAACTTCATAATTTCTTAAACATTCAATCATAATTCATTGAATTGTTTTAAGTTAATACGTATTTATTCATTTAAACATCCATTGTGATTAACCAATAATTTCTTTATTGAAGATTTTCGGGGATGAGTGTTTTTAACAAATAAACGCACTTACAAACCAAACATTACTTCTTACGGGGCTTATTAGAACAAGAATGCCTATTGTGACCAAGACGTCCACAAGTACTACAAGCATTCCTACTTCTACCAATCATCGTCTCCATTAATGATTTATCTCGCTTCTTCTTTAGCCTTCCTAGGGGTCTCTTGTATCTTGGTGGAAAAACAACTTCATCAGATATATGTGTGGGAATATTCCACTCATTCTTGTCAGGGAGAGGATCCACCGGCACATCATACATCTTCATCACTACCTTTGGTTTGAATAGATCTGACATCAAGCATAAGTCTTTTACTTTTCAATACAGCCCATGCATGTGGACATGGTATCTCGTCCATTTGGAACATCCGACAAATGCATGTTTTCTTTTTAAGATCAATTATGAAATGCCTTAACTTATCATTTACGGTATACACATATTTAGTTGACGGTTCAACCTAATCAACAAGAAATGTGTCAGACCAGAATACATTGAATATTAACATCGATAAATACATGAAATGCATGGAAACACACAATTCAAACAGAATTAGTTAAGTACCTTCAAAAACATACTGAAATACATTGAAATATATGTAGGCAGACTTCAACAAATTAAACAGTAACATACCGTCATATGTAGAGATTTACACTCATTTATTGATAATAATTGTTGGAATGCTTTTTCAAGTATTGTGAATGTGTATATACCGTTTCTCTTATTAGTGCAATTCCATCTCCCAAACATCTTCCTTACTTGCTCAAGAAAATCAAAAACAGACAACTCTCTTGCTACTACCAGTTTTCCATTAATACATTCGGCTATATTTGAGGTCATTGTCCATCCTCTGTTAACGGGTGAATACAATCGAGCCCACTTTTCCCTTCCAGCATCCTCCAAATACTCTTTTACCCGAAATTCAACCTTCTCAATCTTCTCTATCAGCTTATCAAACTCATCATGTGTGTATGTGTCACGACCCAACCCACGGGTCGTACCGGCACCTACCATATCACTGACCTAGTAGGTGAACCCTTACTAACTAACCCAACATTTAAAACTATTATGACAACCCTCTTTAAAAATTATAGTATTAAAGTAAAAACTTCATACAGACTATCTCAAAATATAATAAACCTGAAAAGAAATTTCCCAGGATCTAGTCTAGATAGGTACAAGAGCTCCTATAGTATAGGAAGAAAAAATAAATGACACAGCCTCCGCCTGGAGTGAGATGAGCGAGGTTGTAGGAGAATGCCTGATAAATCCGCACGTCGAAACTTCAACTAAAACTTGCAAGATATCTACACCCAAAAAGGACGTAGCAAAAGTAATATCAGTACACCACACATACTGGTAAGCATCGTAGGTCGACTATGATTAGTTCACGCAACATAATATAAAGTCAATAAGATAAGCAGATGAGTCAATAAAACTCAAGATTCTAGATAAAGGTTATTACGTCCCCATAACTTGCCTTCCCACTCTCGCTATTCCCTTCTTTTATTTCCAAGAATTACGGGTGTTCTACTTACTCACAATCGTTCCCTCCCTTCCATCCAACCTATTCCCTCATGTCTCCACGCTCATCATATACTCTAGCTTCTACCCTTTTATGTTCGTAAAGTTCACCTACACAATTTACTTACTACAATCACGATTCATCTAGGGAAATGGGTCACTATCTGACAATCGTTACTATACTTATCTGATATTAGTCTCCTCTCCACCCAAACTCTCAACGAAACATACAGATGAATATGCAACATTAACGACACGTATGTATATCATAGAGTTATGAGATGTAGTGAAATGCAAAATGCGATGCAAGGGCCCAAACACACTGTACACACATGCTATCTGATGTCATTGCTCAGTAGTCATGACCTGCAGGGGACCCATGGTGTCCATGTACCACTCGTTCCGAAATACTCCTCGAACCCGAGCACCAACCTCCGCTCCGGAACGAACCTCGGATGCGGATCCAAATTTTATATATATATTCCACGTATTCAACTCGATGGCCACAAGACTAGATAACACAATGCTCACACTCAGCCTTGCCTGCTACATGTATTTCCTCATAAAACCATGCAATGCAATGCAACGATGCAATATATCAAACCAATCATAAATCCTGCCCTTGATAGGCGTAGTCCAATCCAACTCAATATAGTTCTTCCAATGCAAATCTCTTGTTTCCAAGGTAGACAACCATGCGAAAATTCAACACAATCGGGTATAAAGACGGAAATCACCCACTTCTAGGGTTGCATAGATCAAACACGAAGTATCCCTCAATGATAACAACACTTTCTATTAATATTGACTCATTATTAATCTAGCTATCTTTTACTTAGTTACACAATATTTTTGTCACATTAAAGAGTATGTCCATCCAAACTCCATGTCCGAAGACCTAATCATGCAGTCTCCCATCAACTCTAAAAGTATATACGATTCACTAATCAAAGTCTAACTCAAGTAAACCTACCTCGTTGGCGAACAGCTAATTGAATCTCTATGAATTTCTCGTCTTCCTAGCCTTCATCCGAATTCATGAGCAATAACATTCGTAGGGAATGGGGGGGAAGGAAATTTAGAAAGGTTTCTTTTTCTTGGTTTCAAGGGTTTTTCTTTCATATAGAACCCTAAGAGCGGCCCTTGGGAGTTTTCTATTGATAAAAGGGGAGAAAAATACACTAAGTGACCAAAAACGCGTCACTGCCCCGCGTGGACCGCTGCGGCGGTCGATAAACCGCTATAGCGGTACCGCTGTGGCGGTCCAGTTACCGCTATAGCAGTCCGCTTCTTTTCCCTAGCCCGTAATTTTTAATTCTTTCTGAAATTGATTTTTCATAATTTTAACCCTTAAATCACATCATAGATCTTATTATTTATGACCCTAGACCTAGATTGGGCACGGGTTCGCGGAATATTAAATAACGACCGGATGGGTCGTTATACCAGATACCAATTAAACCACCGTTCGTCCCTAAATGGGGTGGGGTGAGGTAAGGGTCACCTTCTTGGGCCCTACGCCATAGGAGATAGGATTTTGAGCCATTCTATTTGGGGGGGGGGGGGGGGGAATGAACAACGAACAAAGCAAAACTAAACCAAAAAAAACAAATTTTCCACTGCCACCACTATGTGGAGATTGCTTTGACCCACCTTGAAGGTCGGGGAGGGGCAAAAGGCGAGAAGAGGGCTCGGATGACGGTGATGATAGTGGTGGCCCACGGGGCGGGGTGGTCGATCCGGACCCAACCTCGGGAGCGCATGGAGGCTGATATGGCGGCAGTGAAGGCGGCCATGATGGGGTTTGTGCCGCCTTCCATGGAGGCCGGGTCGTCTAGCAGTGCTGCGGGGACTGGCTATTTTACCACAGAGCATATGAAGAGTTACATGGAGTCCCAGACCAAGATGGGAGAGGCTGTGGATGCCTTGCAGGGTGCCTATGGATCCTTGGCTCAGACCTATGTGGATCTCCGAGACGACTTGGACAAGGAAAAGAAAAAGAGGTGAACGATGGACAAGCTATTCATGAAGATGTGGAAGGGCATCAAGAGCCTCCTGAAGACCCTAGTCCTGAAGGTGAAGCCTCCCAAGGTAACTACCAGAGATGCCTCCCAGTTATCCTTCCTCAATGAGTCCGTACTTGGCAACGAGGACTCTAGTGACTTGGAGGATGATGGTGACGAGGTGATACCCCCTTCTTTGGCACACATTGCACCGGACTAACCCATGGACTATTTGCAATTGCGTATACAACACCCGCATCCAACCATTTGATTATCTCCTTCTTGACCACTTCTTGCATAGGAGGGTTTAGCCTTCTTTGATGCTCTACACTTGGTGAACTATCCTCCTCGAGTTCAATTCTATGTTCACAAATACCAGAGCGAATCCCCCTAATATTTGCAATAGTACACCCAATAGATCTTCGATAAGCCCGCAACACTTCAAGCACCTTTTAAGTTTGTTCCTAATTTAACAAAGATGAGAGAATAACTGGTAAAGTATTATTCGAGCTAAGAAAAGCATACTTCAAATGAGAGGGAAGTAGCTTGAGCTCAAGTTTTGGAGGCTCAATAATCGAAGGCTTAGCCGGAGGAGTGGTTCATTTATCATGATCAAGAGATAATTTCTTTGGCTCATAAGAATATGAACCCTCGCCAATAAGAGAGTTTATCGTTTCAATATGCCCCTCCATGTCATCCGCCTCAAAATTCACCAAAATAGCCGAAAGTGCTTCGTCAAAGTGCTCCTCCTCTAACTTATGCTGCACCACTTCGTCTACCACATCGAAAGAATTAATGACCGAAATGCTCATAAGCACTGAATTTTAACCCTTGCTAGCTTGGAAGGTTACCTCTTCATCATTGACTTGAAATTTTATTTTATTCTTTTCCAAGTCCATTAGAGCCCTCCCGGTGGTAAGAAATGACCTTCCCAAGATAATTGGGACTTCTTTGTCAACCGCACAATCAAGGATGACAAAATCAAAGAATAAGAATTCTCCCACTCTAACAAGGACGTCATCAACAAACCCTACCAATTTTTTGATAGTTCTATCGGCCATTTGGAGACACATGCTCATTGGTCTAGGTGTTCCCAAACCGTATTGTTTATAGATGGCTAGTGGCATCAAATTAATACTAGTTATCCCGTAAGCACGAGCAAAATCATGATGACCGATGGTGCGAGGGATAGTGAAAGCCTCTCCAACCTTTGAGGATGAAATAATAGAGCTCACACGATAGGTGACTCCCACCGTATCATGCTTGATTGGTCTTTTCTTCGTCAACAAGTCCTTCAAGTATTTAGCAAATCCCGCATTTCTTGGAATGCATCAAGAAATGGGATATTCATTGACAACCCTTTCAATTGGTCATAGAAGCGTTGTCACTTGGCATCCTCCGTTCTTTTCATCAATCTTTGTGGGAATGGGGGAGGAGATTTATATGTTTGAGTCAAGGATTTAATTGCCCCCGTGACCTTACTCTGTTAAGTGTTACCCCCGCAACACTTGGCACCTCATCCGAGAACAATAACCCTCCTTCTCCTTCTCATAATAATAGGCACTTCAATTGGTGCCTCAAGTTTTTCTTCAATTTCTTCCTCAATAACATCAACAATCGTACACAATAGGTTCAACCACCCTCTCATCCAATGCATTGGGATCTTCCCACTGTCAGTAGAAATAGCTTTGCATGAGGCAATGTGATCACCTCCATGACCCCTTGGGTTCGGAATTGTGTCGCTAGGAAGGCCCCTCTTTGTGGTGGATGTTGCTCACGAGAAATATCTCGCATTTGTGACTCACGAAGCGGTGTGAGAGCCGACCACTTCGGTCAAATTTTCCATCTTCTTGTCACTCTTATTTTAGTTTTTCATGATCTTTTCAAGCATAGATTCCACTCGAAAGGTCCCTTGATCATTGGAAGGACCCTCTCGCTAATTTTGAGAGTTAGAAGAACGGCCTTTCGGTGGAACATAGGCATTAGAACTCCGATTACCATAATTGTTATATATATATTGATTGCTTTGTTGTTGGGGTCTCCATTGCTTTTGATAACCCCCTTGAGAGTTATCGATATAATTAGCATCCTCGACATTGTGGCAGATAAGTTTCCTCCGAGACTTGATATATTCCGGGAGTATGAGGTGGCATTTCTTCAACAACATTCACACTCTTAGCTTCTTTCTCCGTAAGCCTATTTGATAGAAGATCCATGGTGGTTTGCAATTGAGCAAAAGCATGATCTCGCTCGTGATTTTCTTTGGTCACCACGGCAACAGAGGGACTACCATATGACAAGATTTCACTATCATTTAAGTGCCAAGCTTGATTGTGGGTGGTGAGCTTATCGAGCAACCGGGTGATGTTAACAAATGACTTGTCCATGAAGCATCCCCTTGGCAAGGGCGGTAGTATCTAACCCCTTGTAGAACTTTTCAATAGTTGGAGATTGAGCTAGATAGTACTTGAAACTCTCCCATGCGAATATAATTGTTCCCCGGAAGTCGTTGATCTTATCTCGAAGTTCAACTTTTTTGCTCGAAACCAAAAAATGTATTGCAGTGCAAATATAATTCAACATAATTCCCTTGGGTATATTTGAAGACCCGTAACCGAAGTGCATCGCGAAACAACACCTTGGGATTATTGAGCACACACACATGGAAGTTCTTCAAATGTCGGAGTGGACAATCCTCCGAAGAATTTTGGAAATAACCTTCAAGTTTCAGCAGCTGATAGATAGAGCAATCGATTTTGAAAGTAGCATTTCCAGTCCTAGGAGGGACCACAACAAACGCATAATCAGCTTCATTAATGAATTCCGCAAATATGTTCTCATATTCCTCCTCTTCTGGTGCAGGTGGGTTCACTTTGAGACCACCTTGGTTTCCTTGATTTCGATTGTTCCTTCCTGCCATTTTCACCTAATTTACTAGAAACAGCAAACAAGGTGTGATGGAATAGAAAAGGTTTTAAAGAAAAGTACACAACAATAAGTAATTTCAAAACCGTATTCCCCGTATTTGATACACTCAAATTACACCTAAATTATGGCGTAAGACCGGTGTCAAATATAGTAACCCAACTAGGTTGGAGTCGAATCCCACGGGAATACCGTGTGAAATAAATACTAATTATATATGTTACTAATCTTTAAAGTCTTTAATTTTATTCCGAGAGAGAGTAGAAAAAGGGGTTTTGGTTTGTATTCGCTATTTTGAAGTATTTGGAAATTGTTGGATTAGAAGAACCAAAGTTGTGTTCCCGCTGTGATTAGATGTTATGCTATGGGTATCAATATGATATATTTCTAATGGGTGGTGGTTATGTATTCACTTAATCTCTAATGCACTTCCTAATATTTTTTAATAGTTAGAAAGTATTTCTTTTCATGATTTTCTCAAATATAGAAAAGTTGCAAATAAGACCGATTAAATATGCCAAGTATAACTCATCTTATCCCTAAGTGAGTTCATTAAACGAGGGTTAACGCCCCGAGTCCTTATTATATTATTTTAACTCAAACCCTAGTTCATCTTTCCAAACAAGACTAGGGTTTGTGCATAAGTAAGTGTTTGCAACCACTAACTAACAATGAATACGAGAAATAATAAAACACATCACAACCCATTATATATATATATACAATGTTAGACAGCCATTACATAACACCCATCATTTGGGTCCACAACTTTGATTAAAGAAACTACTCACACATATTGGTCACAAAAGTGGTAAGCAATAATGGAGACATAAAGCTTACAAAGTGCATTAAAGATGGTGGGAATGGAATCTTTTTTTTTCTTCACTAAGCTCCAAAAGGTAGGTATTATATCGAAAACGTGTTCAATGTTGGGGAATAATCGAAAAATAAAATGTTCTTTAAATAGGCTAAAAAAATGCACATCAACAATTGGCAAAAACCGTCGACCGGTTCGACGGGCCGTCGATTCCTTCGTCTTTTAGTTCTCCAGTTTGACGGTCCATTCGATGGTGCCGTCGACCAGTCGACGCCCCGTCGATTCTTCCATCTTTCTCTCTTCTGAAGGACAAGTTTGTTTGACGAGACAAATGACGAAACGTCGATCCATTCGATAGCAATTTGGTCATCAACTGGAAAATCCAACTTATCGATGCTCCAAGGTCCGAATCTTCATTTCGGGCAATTCTTCCTTTTTCTTTGTTTTTGCTTTTGGGCCATTGGCAACATAACAAAAACACATTTGAACCGAACTTGAGAACACCCAAAATCCATAGTAAAAAGGCGTCGAATGTACCACAAATCTGCGGCACATCAATTAGCGCCTAAAAACATGGTTTTCACTTACGTGAATGACTCCGCTATTAACTTTCTAATATTTCCCGATATCATTACCCCGAAATTTTCACTTGGCCACACAGTCATTTAGACCTATCTTCCTTGAGTCGAATTAGAGAGATACCAATTGGAATCGACAGATACCAATTAACCCACCAAGATACCAATTGGAATCATCCAGATACCAATTGTATCCAACTAGGAGACAGCGCATTGGGGTAGCACAACAGAGTGAATGAAGGGAAACTTCTAGATGTCCTATAGCCTCTTGCATATGGGTACGGACGTCATCGTACCATTCTACAAGACTCTACTAGATATTTGCTCTTGTAATTGTGAGCCGGTAACCTAGGCTCAATACAGGATTCAATGAACCCTTACCAACTCATTTAAAACTATTACGACAACCCTTTTAAAAATTATAGTATTAACGTAAAAGCATTTTTTTACATAAATGCCCGGGATCTAGTTTAGACGGTACAAGAGCTCCTATAGTACGGAAGACAAAATAAATGACAATGCCTGGAGTGAGATGAGCAATGTTGTAGGAGAATGCATACTCGAAACTTCAGAAACTTACAACATATCTACACCGAAAAGGGCGCAACAAGAGTAGTATAAGTACACCACACGTGCTCTAGGTCGAATAAGATTGGGTCACGTCATAATATAAAGTCAATAAGATAAGCAACAATGAAACTCAAGATTCTATGTTATTTCATCCTAATCCACATAAGCTTTTATTTCCAAGAATTACGGGCATTCTACTTGCTCAAAGAATTCCCTCCTTCCATCCAACCTATGCCATCATGTCTCCACTCTCATCGTATGCTTTAGCTTCCACCCTTTTATGTTTGTAAAGTTCACCTACACAATTTATCACACCATATTCATCTAAAATGGTCACTAATCGTTACTATACTTATCTGATATTAGTCTTCTCTCCACCTAGACTCTCAACGAAACATAAAGATGAATATGCAATATCAATGACACGCATGTATATCATAGAGTTATGAGATGTAGTGAAATGCAAAATGCGATGCAGCATTGTACACACATACTATGCAATTTGATGACTGCGGGGGACCCATACAATGTACCACTCGTTATATACCTCCGCTCCGAAAGAAAAAAAATTTTATATATATATATATTCCACGTATTCATCTCGACCCACAAGAAACAGATAAACACAATGCTACACGCACTACATCCAACAATGCAACGATGCAATATATCAAACCAATCGTAAATCCGCCCTTGAAGGGTATATGTAATATAGTTCTTTCAATGCAAATTTCTTGTTTCCAGGGAGACAACCATGCAAAAAATTCAACACTATAAAGACCAAATCTTCTAGGGTTGCATAGATCAAACAAGAAGTACCCTCTTAGTGATAACAACACTTTCTATAAATATTGACTCATTATTAATCTAGCTATCATTTACTTAGTTACACAATATTTTTGTCACATTAAAGAGTATGTCATCCAAACTCCATGTCCGAAGACCTAATCATGCAGTCTCCCATCAATTCTAAAAGTATTCGCTAATCAAAGTCTAACTCAAGTAAACCTACCTCGTTGGCGAACAACTAATTGAATCTCCATGAATTTCTCATCTTCCTAGCCTTCATCCGAATTCATGAGCGAAAACATTCGTAGGGAATGGTAGGAAGGAAATTTAGAAAGGTTTTTTTTTTGTTGGTGTCAAGGGTTTTTCTTTCATATGGAATCCTAGGAGCAGCCCTTGGGAGTCTTCTATCGAAAAAAGGGGAGAAAAATACACTAAGTGACCAAAAACGTGTCACTGCCCCGCGTGGACCACTGCGGCGGTCGATAAGCCGCTATAGCGGTACCGCTATGGTGGTCCGCTTCTTTTCCCTGGCTCGCAATTTCTAATTCTTTTTTAAATTGATTTTTCCCACCTTTAACCCTTAAATCACATCATAGAGCTTATTATTTACGACCCTAGACCTATATTGGGCACGGGTTCGCGGAATATTAAATAATGACCGGACGGGTCGTTACAGTATGATTTTGCCAGTGCAGAGAATATAGGATTCAATACTTCATCATTCGACTTGTATTTCTTTGTCACATTTTTCCATAAATGCCCTATGCACACCAAGTGTGGCACAGTTGGACATACTCTAGGCATTGCCTTAATGATGCTCTCATGTCTGTCCGATACAACACACATGTTATCCCTAATCAATCAACCAAAGAACTCCAAAACTTATCGTTCTTGCTATCACACCATTGGTAGAATATTACCTGCACAAACATGTTTGATTTGAGTATAATGCAGTGTGTATTTACAGTGAAATATAGCATAAAGCAATTTGAAATACAATGAAATATACCATGAAGAAAAAAAATTGTATTTATACGTGTTGGCACCTACCTGCACCATCCAACATGCTGGCTGATACAAATGTACCGTTATATGTAGTTTTAAGGTGGGAACCATCTACTACCACTATTGGTCTACAACACTTGAAGCCTTTTATGAATGCTTTAAGTGCTGCAAACAAATACAAGAACGCATTTTGTTGTGATTTATGCATTCTCACATGTGATCCAGGATATGATTTATCCGATATGTACACATATCCCGGTACCATCTTGTATGATTCTGTTGGTTCCCCTCTTAATTCATTCATTGCCTTTCCTCTAGACCTCCAGGCCGTCATATAAGAAACATCAATGCCAGACTCATTTTTTACGTCTTCTACAATATCATCAGGTGTATATTTCCTCTTGTGGTTTGCTATTTTTGGCTTAGCAACTGATGCCCCAATCAACCAACTTGTTGCTTGCCTTTGGGAATATGCTGGACATGTATATTCGTCATGGAAATATCTCATTACAACATTTCAAAATTCGCAATACCCGAAGCTCGGAATTTCCAATGACAATCGGTTGACAATATTTTAACTACAAAAACCAATCCAAAAAAAAAAAAAAAAAAGAACAGTCAGATTGGAGTTTCAATCACATATATGAAGCTAAATACATTGCCTTTATATACTAAAGTTTACATAATGGAATTAAATCCTACAAACAAAGACATATTTTAATGTATTTTATCCAATACCACTGAAATATGATACCACTAAAACAATGTATTTCAATGTATTTCATAGTATATTTCAATGTATTTCATAGTATTTTCAGTACAACATACCTTATGGCATTCGACCTCTCTGTCCTGAAATTGAATCTTTTGCGAATTGCATAATTCGCCATAACATTCTTCAAAGTATCCTTATCACTGTAAATTTGATCAACAAAAACTTCCTTCTGTTCCTGGTTCGAAATTATCAAGTTATCATTGTTTTCAAATAATAAAACAGCCTTAGCACAATCCGACACATCCAAATCATTTGAATCAACTACGTCCATAGCATGCATATAATAATTAAATTCAAGTTGAAACATATTGTCTCCAACTGCAGATTCACCGAATACAAAATTGTCATTTCCTTATCAGTTATGCTAACGCATATCGGATACATTTCAAATCCCTTGCTTTCTCTCTTAAGCTCAACATACACCCTAACTTCCATATCGTTGTGTATTTCCATTGGTATATTGTCTCCTTCAACAACATATTTTATTGATGTCATTTTCCTACTAATATCAACTCCTAACTGAATCGCAATAGTTTCAACCAACTCAGCGTATGAACAATAATCTTTGAAGACACTTGCGTCGATTTTGTAATTAACAAAGCAATTCTGGTCGTTCCAAAAATTGGAGTGTCTGATCACAGCTGTTATGCTTGACATTTTTTTTCATTTCAAAATAGAACAAAATTAGAAGACCAACGACTGTATTGGAAAAAAAAAATTCATCGTTTCAAACATAGAATATAGAATCAAAAAACAATCTCAAATAAATCATTGAAAAATTGAAACATACCTTTGTAGAATCTGAAATACAAATCTGATCGTCACTAAAATTCTATATATGCACTCATTCGTATGTTATCGAGTATATGTCAACTTGCTATTTGAAGAATTCGAATGTAGAAAACAGAGATCATAAAGGATTTTTTGTATTTGGAAGTTTTCAGATCTTTAGTGGTTTTTGAATTCAAAAAGTTTTGATTGTGATAAAAGTGGAGAGAGATACGTGAGTTGTTATGGAAGAACAGCCGCATGAAGAACAGCCGCATAATTTATGCGAAAATTTAAATTGAATCCCAGAATTAAAAAAAATATATATGTTCCATAAATAGGGCCTGATTTTACACACCAGTGTCTTGCGTTTCTTGTATTTCCTAAAAATGAAATACACGCGTTTTAGGATAAAAACTAGCTACACTTGGTAAATAACAAGTTTATAGTTATTTCTTGTTAGAAGCTAATAAAAGGTAGTTATTTATGTAAGTTTCACTTAAAAAAAAACACTTATCAAAATAAGCAGTTTTTAGCCGCTAGGCCAAACATAGGCTCCAAATACAAAAAGTTCACCTAATCTTTAGTTATACGAGTTCCTAAATAGGTCCAATTTTAATTTGCAAATTTTACGTTATCACGCTTGGTAGTCAAAGGGACAGAAATGATTATCTTTTAACAGATATAGAATTTAATGTAAGTGAAAAATAATAACAAAAACAACTTAGTGAGGAAACAGAATCAACCGTGCATGATACCAGGCTCGCTCTGCTCCTGTCATTTTGGTTATCAAACAATTAATTTCCTATACTAAATTTCTCTCTTGTTTTGTTTTCAAAAAATCCTCCTTAATATATAATAATATATATCGTTTCAACCAAAAAAAAAAAAAATTCTTTTTTTAATATATAGGTTATATTTTATGAAAGAGAGTCTTGAAGAGTAGGGTTGGCTGAAGCCTAGTGGCTTTAGGCCCCAAATATATTAGGGCCTCAAAATAATTTGTATTAGATATATGATTTTAAAAAATTATATATTTATTATTAGTGATAGATAATTTTCTGGGTCATTATACTGCCAATTATTTATCGATTATTACATATATATATTTTCAAATTTTATGCTACTTTTTAGAAATATGATTGATCTAATTACAGTTACAAGTTGTAGTCAATTAAATTTATAATTACTTCCTACATTGTAATATGGTTTAGTCACTTCAACTTAAATCAATCTAGTTTATAATTTTGACTTTGTAATATCTTCTATAACTTTTTGAGTGCCTTTTTAGATATTTTAAAGCTCAAGCTAAGTAGATTATTAAACAATTAGAATAGAAAAGACATTATTAATAAATATTTTTTAAGGCACAATAGTCACTAACGGTTTTAATATATTTTTATAGTTAAAGTGATACGAATCTATATATATATATATAGAGAGAGAGAGAGAATAAATATTTTTTAAGGCACAATAGTCACTAACGGTTTTAATATATTTTTATAGTTAAAGTGATACGAATATATATATATATATATATATATATATATATATATATATATATATATATATATATATATATATATATATATATATATATATATATATATATATAAGATGATATTCTTATTAGCCTCAGCCTTACTTTTATTTTTAAATGTTTCCATTGCTTATAAAATAATTTTGAAAAGTTTTTCGAAACAATCGCTTGAACTAAAAAAACAAATGATGAAATGATCGTAACACAGAATATAAGACTCATGATTCAGTTAATGTCTCAAGAAAGATTACAAGAAATGACTAAATCGTCAATTGAAAAAAAAATACACTTTAAAAAAGCTATAAGAATAAATAACAAATAAAATATATTAAAATTTTACTAAATCAATATAAGGCCTCCTTTTAAATTTCGGCTTTAGGCCACCGACTCTCTTGAGCCGAGCGTGTTGAAGAGCACCATGTATCTATTAGACATCAGGTACATATGGAATTTGTTGTTTGAATCTTCGGCGTTGGCACAATAAATTTTGAATTGATCAGTTGAGATTGACAGGACACGAAAAATTTACCCATAACGAATATTTATATCAACTCAATAAATGTAGAGATAAATTTGGAATTTGAAAACGAAGTAAATATGGTGAATAGTCCGTGAACTATATATGAAAACTAATGATGATACCTGGTCACATGTACCACAACAGGATTCCAGTTGGAACTGGGAGAAGATTAATGCTTAAAGTAGGAATGCATGGTTGGTACTCATCAGGCGCTTACTGTTAATAATTTGTATTCGAAAAATAATCTAAAACTAAAATTGGAAATAAAGAGAAGATGAAAACAATAAAGAGAAAAATTTCTGAGCCCACTGAATACACAATGTGTCCTTAAGGAAATAATTTTCCCCAATGTACCCGAGGTCAAAGCAATATCCTCCTCCCAGGATAGAACGGAAACACTCATCGGAGAGGCGGGTATAGCAATCGCCGGTGTTAGCGAACCACTAAAAGGCAGCAAATCACACGGGAAGGAGTGCAAGAGAAAGGAGGGAGAGTATTTCAGAATTTCATTTTGTATATAAAATTTGATGGAATGGCCTTGTATATATAGCCAAATGTTGAGTTGATTCGAAAAGGTGTCATTCAAATGGCAACCTCTTGGTGTCTTTTAGGAAAAATACTAAATTTCCTATTCGGACCATAATAAAACCCAACAATCCTCCACATGAACGAGAAATGGATATAAGATAAAGGAATGCACAGACAAGTATGTGATTCGCAAGCAAAGATTAGCTGCATCTGGATAAGTAGGTTTGCCTTTGAACTTTCCGTAGTGAACTTATATCGAATATACTCGGTCAATCGATAGATTTGATATCTTTGAACCATCGAGCTTTGTTGTATACCTAGATAAATGTAACAACCCGTTTGGTCGTTATAGTCCTTTCAGCTTTATCGCCTGCTCCCGAGCATTGATTAGCTTCCTTTGACCCGAGGGGACCATTGACATGCTTTTGGTGGTGTCTAGACCGGAGTCGGGCAACTTTGGTGAAAATATAGGCTTAAAAGTGAACGTGGTTGACCCAAAGTTGACTTTTGGGAAAACGAACCTTTTTTTGAATTCCGTCAATTTCGAGAGGTCCGAATAGTCGTTTAGAACTTGTGTGTGCGTTTAGTTTGGTTCCCAATGCATTCGGATGCATTTCGGGACATTGGATGGGAAATGGGAGTTAAGGCATCGGCGGTTGACTCGGTCAACGAGACCTCCGTTGGGAATTCCGAGGCCACATGTGTGTTTATAGCGCATTTTTATGTGGGACTAGGTATCTGGTATGTGAGCAAATGGTCTCAGGAGTTAGTCAAAAAATCGGATCCAAACGAAAAAACTTAGGCAAAGTTCTGGTGTAAAGCGGCACCAGCACCGCAGCAGCGACACCGCTGGGGCGGTAGCCCTGCCGCTGAAGCGGTCCTAGCCATTTAGGCTTAACCGCTGAGGTAGTCAGGTGGCCGCTGGGGCGGCGCTGCTGGGGCGGTCACAAAGACTGCTGTAGCGGGTAATGGGCAGTTAAATCCATTAAATGAGTCTTAGACCCTCATTATTTTGTATCTCGATATTGGAGCTTGGGAAAGATGTTCTTGGAGACAAATTGAAGAAATTCTTGGAGGTAAAACTTTGCCTAATCTTTTACTCCTCTTTAATCACAAACATCTTAGATTTTCCCCTCCCCTTTACAATCCTTTAGAGATGGATTTTGAAGGAGGGTTATGGGAGACTTTTTCTTAGGATTATAATTGATAAATTGATGATGTTGATGTTAAAATGTGATGAATCTAAGATTGGTAACCTCATATATTCCACTTTTAACGTTGAATTTCGGATTTAGAGAATTATCGTTCATACCCAATTTGGGGGTTTTTACTTGAAATCAGATTTGGGACAATTCTTGAGTTAAATCAACAATTAGTGGTTGGGTTATGATCACCTAGTACTTAATTTGGTATTTTGCCCGCGAATTTTCCGTTTTGCCCTTGTGGGCCCATTTCCCCAATTTTCAGAGTTAAAATGGACCTAGTTGATATCATAGCAATCTTAGTATCATTCTTCATGATTTCTAATATAGAATTCGATTATGCTTAGACTACTTTGGTTCTGAGCTTCAGAGGAAGGGCAAGGCAAAAGAGTGACTTGTTGGTGTTACGGTTCGGCAGTCCAGGTAGGTTATGGTTTACCTTTGGTGAGACTTCGTATAGTGAATCATATATTTAGATTATAATGTCGGAGATAGCATGTGAACCTTTAGGTGTGAAGCTGGGGTGGATATTGCTTTAGGTTGGGCCTTGATGTGTGTTGGGACTAGCCACCTCGTTGTGTGTGTTGATTGTTCAATTGTATTGGATTGATGCCATGTGTAGTTGGTAAATATCGAGTTCTATTTGTTGTCCTGGTTTGGATAGAATTGACATATCGTTGTTGGTATTTGTGCTCGATATAAGTTGGCGTACCCACTGTTGGTACTTGAGTTATAGATATATGTTGACATACCCACTGTTGGTACTTAATTTGATACATGTTAGCATACCCACTGTTAGTATTGTGATGTGATGCATTGTTGGCGTACCCCCTTGGGGTACTTGTGATATTGAGCTTGATCATTGATGATTGACATATGCATTGCACGCATTTCTCATATTTATCATGCATGGCCGATATCTAGTGGTGATCCGGTATCATTGATTGAGCCAAAACTGATATTTGATAAACTCTTTTCCTTGAGTGATTGTGAAAAGTCCGATATCCGAAGATTCATTCCGGAATCGTTGTTTATATGAAACTAATACTTGATAAACTTTTTTACTTGAGTGATTGTAAGGAGGCCGTTGTCCGAGGTTCAATTCCAGAATCGTTGATTTGTGAAACTGATATTTGACAGACTCTTTTGAATGATTGTGAGGAGGCTGATGTTCGATGGTTATATTCGAGCATCGTTATTGCATGGCTGATTTTGATGTTATCCTGGAATCGTTATTAGT